>NW_025940048.1:0-43972 GCF_000764305.2 Hyalella azteca
AAGTATCAGGTTCATGTTCCAAAGAGTGTCTGAAGTATCAGGTTCATATTCCAAAGAGTGTCTGAAGTATCAGGTTCAGCTATCAGGCCAAAATATACTCGGGTCAACACAACTGCTATGCTTCTACAATCACAGATCCAATCACTACTATAAACGTACGTTCAATATCACTTCACCTCTTCAATTAACTAAGCCGTAACTATTACTGTGGATTTACTGAATCATAGTATATCATGAATATTATCCCGTCTTATGTATGAGTATGATTATATTATCATGCATTTTTTCTAAAACTGTGTCTATATAATGTTAATGCGAATGATAGCATTACCTATAACTTTAACACCACTGTACCTTTTGGATAGAGTATTTCTGCAACCCTCTTTTGAATGTGCCTTTGCTACTGTGCGTGCACAAGCATTGAGCATTTGGTATAATTGGCAACAGGAATTATGGGAACATTGATAGTCTCCTCAAGTTGAATTTCGTTCAAGAGCAAGTGGCACCAAAGAAACGCATATAAGCTAATTTCATGCCAGAAAATATGTTTAGTCCCGTTACGGAATTGAAGTACAGGCAAATCCATTTTACTTTCTCTAGGGTTTGGACGAAGAGTGTCACGATGTAAAATATGTAATGATGCATACCTCACTTGATCACATGCCTGTTGTTTCATGTTGATAAATTTAGTGCAGTTGGTCGAGTAATATGCTAGAATTTACCACGCGAATTCGCCTCGACACGAGACTACATGGGATCTTCCCATAAGCTTCATTTGTGCGAGTGAATCATTGAAAATAGTGAAATTGTAGTGAAACATAAATAAAATGAAAGATTTCAATCTACGGAGCATACTATTTTACGTTGAAAATACGGATTATGTCAAGATTCAAATTAGGATTGACCGTAATGCATCTGTTTTTAAGATTGGTTTTCGAAATAAAATAATAGATAATGATAACTTCAGCTAAGTTGCATCTGTAAGAGAGCAAAGCTGAATTCGTCACTACGTACAAGTCGTCACCATTACAGCCCACGGCATCATCACGCGCATCACAATTTATTTCCTAATCGGATGGCCTTCGTTGCCAAAGCTGCAATTCCAGCAATTCCTGGATTATTAATCGAATGGAAGAAACGCTGCAACTAAGATCCTTACTTTTACTGGTGCGAAAGTCCGGGAAAATACATTTGATGCAAAATTGAGCGCATAACTACTAAACTTGTGTATTTATGATAACGAAATCGTCTACTAGTCCCAATAGTTTAAAGTCAAGACCACTTTGTGACTTTCTGTTCGGCCTCCAGTTTTTTCGTATTTTTTTCTCTTTTTGTAATCTGGGCATCGATTCAGAGAAATCGTCGAATGCAAAAATTTTGTGGCTATTATTAACCGACAGTTGTTATTAGTTGTAAGAATTTTTCCAAGTAATAAGTGGTGGGAATATTTTAGTAAACTATTTGCATTGGTCGACCTAAAAATTCATTAGATTCCGCTCATAACTTTAGCATCATATTTTAGTCACCCATGCAATTTCGCTCACCTTACCAGCTTTTTAAATTAAATGCATCATGAAAATTACACAAATACTGGTTTGCTATACAAGTCTAACCTAATACTTATGAATGAAATTAGTTCCTGAGAACATTCGCTCACAAGTTTTTAAATGAAGACTTGCAGCGCAAATCTATGCCATGAAGATTAACGGACGCACGAACACTACTAAAGCCATTACGTTGAGCTTTTATGTTCAGCTGTTAATGTGGTCGTTAACGGTATAATCTAGAGCATAACTTGCACCTAAGGTCGTCCATGCGACGGCCTATGACACGATTGAAGATATCAAGGTTGGGACGTTTTAGGATAAAACTAAAAAAGAGGTTTCGGCCATTTTTATCTTTTCTTTATGGATTCGTTGCATTTCTGATTGAGTAACTCCGTTGTCGTGTTGTTTCTCTCCCCGGAAGATATTGAGCCAGAGAGAAAATTTCCTCTCCTATCACGAAATTTCAATTGAAAATAAAATTTCGCTGCTCTGCAAAGTTTCATAGACTTTTCTTGAACCAATCATGATATTTATGGAGTTATTGAAGACTTTTTCAGTTATTAGGCGGTGGAACCTGAACAATTAATTGTTCAGGTCTGAAAAAGCAGTTGAGTAAAAAGTCAGAATCGGAAAATCATCAATTGCGCCAAAGGACAAACGGCGCATTTAATTGCAAGAGCAAAGCATCTGATTAAAAGCTTTTCTGCTTCGGTGTCGTAATTCTTGCTCCTGTAAACCAGCTTGTACGGCTGCTCCTCTCTCGTTCGCATCAGCCCTCTGGTCATGCGAGGTCTTCCGTCGCTTGTCTGTCATGAACTGATTTGCATTCGAACAAATTTCTGACGATATGGCAGTGTTACGTTTGCACGAATTAGTCTCTGTACAATAGTGCACTCTTATTTTATGAAGAAAAACGAAGCTTGCTTTCTATTCAAATATAAAGAAGTATTGGTTGACCTTATTTCAGATGAATAAACAGACATGATTCTTCACAAACATTGCTCGCGTATTGCAGAAATGGTGTCCTGAGCGTCTGCCTACATAGAAGGACCTTTGCAGCGAAAATCTAATTATCATTTCGTCCATGTTGTGACCCTGACACTTCAACATTAACTTTAATGTCTTCCGCACAATATGCGTTGCTTTACGATAACATAAATGCTTAGTTGTTGTTTACCTTCATTGTTATTATCATCGTTACTGCTTTAGTGGTGGAAATTAGTTTCTGAGAAATGGTCAAGGATTATTGCTGCTGAAATTCTTCTTGAGTGTCAAGTAACCTTAGGGGGAATGGTATGTCTCCATGATTCCAGGAGCTAATTATACTAAATGTTCAATGTTTGTGCACGCACAACAGTAAGGAGGAGTGGAGTAATACTCTACTCTAAAGGCGCAGTAGTATTAAAATTATAGCTTATGCTTTGGTGCAGCTGTATTATTATATAGACACAATTTTTTAAGAAATACATGGTAGAATCCATTCTTCAACTTGGACATGCTAATATTCATGATAAACAATGATTCAGTAAATCCACAATAATAGTAACGGCTTGGTTAATACTAAAGGTACAAGAATATTTAACGTACATTTATTGTGGGAAAAGTATTGGCACTGTGATTGTAAAAGCCTAGCAGTTGTGTAGACCCGAGAATATTCCAGCCTAATATTAATAGGTGGCACCCATAGAACAGAAAACGTTCTGTTTACCTTTACTTTAGACTCATAGTTATGCTGGAGGGCAGAGGCATTAATATAGGTGGCACCTATAATAAAAAACGTTTTGTTTACCTTGACTTAGAAAATTCAACGTTATGGTGGAGCGCAGAGGCATTAATAGGTGGCACCTAGAACAAAAAACGTTCTGTTCACCTTGACTTTTGACTCAACGTTATGGTGGAGCGCAGAGGCATTAATAGGTGGCACCTAGAACAGAAAACGTTCTGTTTATCTTGACTTTAGACTCTACGTTATGCTGGAGCGCAGAGGCATTAATAGGTGGCACCTAGAACAGAAAACGTTCTGTTTACCTTGACTTAAGACTCAACGTTATGCTGGAGCGCAGAGGCATTAATAGGTGGCACCTGGAACAGAAAACGTTCTGTTTACCTTGACTTTAGACTCAACGTTATGCTGGAGCGCAGAGGCATTAATAGCTGGCACCTGGAACAGAAAACGTTCTGTTTACCTTGACTTTAGACTCAACGTTATGGGGGAGCGCAGAGGCATTAATAGCTGGCCCCAGGAACAGAAAACGTTCTGTTTACCTTGACTTTAGACTCAACGTTATGGTGGAGCGCAGAGGCATTCAATACCTCGTAGATGCGGAAGTTTAGACTCGCTTCTTTCCGGTCGTCCAATTGCTAGTTTATTCCCTGGCGGCTGCTGCGCAATTCTGTTAAACTTTAATGCTGGAGTGAAGATATAAACTTGAGTGTAAAGTTTATCATTGATTCATTCATTTCCTATTACAGTTCATGCACTTGAAATTTAATATATACTCCCGGAAATTCTTTTAATAGAAAATGCATATTGCATGAAATGCATTGCTTAGAGATTTTCTGACTTACTCTGTTCAGACTTGGAACTTATGTAAACGATGAAGATTAATATTTTGAAGTTATTTTTACCTACATTTTAACCAAAAATTTTTATTAGATGAATCGCTTAAATATTCAACAAATTTTCATTCATATTTATAATCGGGAATGAACACTATGTTGGAGCTTGTTGCACTGTTAAAGCTCTGGCATCTACGGTTTCATGGTAACGAGTAAATCCGGATTTATCTACGAATGACACTTTTAATATATTAACAATGTTTGGAAAGTATCAATATTTATGATCAAGTTCTAAGACGCATCGAATAATGAGTTTTGGACAGACATGCAGGTAAGAAAATTATTGATGCAACCCATTTATCCTCGAGCAGACCGATCTGCTATTCAATTTACAGATTTTGCTTTTCCTTTCTAATCTCGCTTACGTTTTTAATCTGTTACTAAATTCCCATTTCTGAATTTCAAAATTTTTAGTTGACAGCTTTTCGTTTTGAACAACAGGACTGTGTTTTGCTCTATCTATAACGTTTCGAGTATATAGCTTGCGTGTAAGGACGAAGCTGGTATAGCCATTTCACTCTTTAATAATTTCACTGCACTGCAAAAAGGAAAAAATGGACATTTTATTCACAGTATTCATTTCACAGCAGATTTATTACTTGTCAACCACTACAAGGAGGAAAAGGTAGACATTTCAAAGTATTATTATTACTTTCGAGAACCACAGCAAGAAAGAAATAGTAGACATTTCACAGCAGATTTATTATTTCCCAACCACTACAAGAAGGAAAAGGTAGACATTTCACAGTATTTTTATTACTTTCGAGAACCACATCAAGAAAGAAGTAGTAAACATTTCACAACAGATTTATTACTTTCCAAACTCTTCAGGTAGAAAAACGGGCCGTAAAATAAATGAATGGCGGGGCAGCAACCGAGTAAGTACGCATCTCTTAAAGGCAGAAGTGGTTTGTGTTGGGCGCCGTTGAAGGGGAGGAAGGCTTACCGTCAGACTTGTTTTTCATATGTTATCTTATATAATGAATTTAATGATATTAAAAGGCCTATATAATAATATAAACGGCTTGTATAATGATATTGATATGGCTATGTAATGATGTGATCGGCTTGTACAGTGATATTGAAATGGCTATGTAGCGATGTGAACGGCTTATGTAATGATGTAAACAGCTATAACATCATAATTTTCTTCTAATAATTGATTAATTCAATTCCTGATCATTGCACTGGAAGTTTATCTCTCAGAAATATAAGAGTATAAATAACTATAGAATTTAAGTGTATAAGTTAACGTCATATAACTAATCTTTTTCATTTTTTAAAGCTCTTCCCGTCCCTCTCGATGAGTTTAAAAATCTGGCCTATGAGCTTGCCTATAATCTCCGATCACGTATTTAATTTAACGCCTCTCATTAATTTCTTGGAAATTAGGCTTCGTCGAGAGCACGGCCCGCCTCATACGGTCGTCCGCAAGGTTAAAATTGAAGCTTCTTCAGACCTGCAAGATGCAAAATTAAAAAGTTATTCTGATCTCGTGCGAATTTCGTGATAAATTTTCATGGTTTATTACTTCAGGCTGATAATCTTAACATTAACTGAAAGAATGTATATGTTCATTTGCTTCATTTTAAGAGACTAAAAACAATTGGCAAGGAGAGAAATAAAACGCAATAAAAGAGTACTTTGAGTACGTCAGAGTATTTTCATACTAGAAGTTATTCGGTAGTAAGATGATAAAAAAGAGCTAAATCATCATCAGACCAAAACAACTACCACAGCTTGCTCCAAAACTTTTATTGTGAGCAAATGTGGTATAATTAATTAGTATGAAACTTTCCAATGAAGTCGCTCGTCAACTAAACTGCGAAACTTTACCTCGTCGACAACGTATTGGTAGACTGAAGTTTGCGGATATATTGAAGCCGCAGCGTCTCTTGAAACAATAACAACTTTACATTGTACATCGTCAAAAATTACGAGGAAACTCATTACACTCAGGAGACAATTCGCAATTTTTGCTCTTTTACATTTCGGTGCTCGTGTTGAGAGAGCATGGCCTGGTTCTCAGCCTGTAGGAATGGCTCACTCTGCAAGCATTGATATATATACATTTTATTGCCCACGTCGTTCCCTGCCCATCATGATGTGAAGACAGCGAGGCGCAGTCCCTACATTTTACTGCCCAAGTCGTTCCCTGCCCATCATGATGTGAAGACAGCGAGGCGCAGTCCCTACATTTTACTGCCCAAGTCNTTCGTATGCTATTACATACGAATGGCTCCTGACGAACAAACTCATGCCTGCTAGGAGCCATTCGTATGCTATTACATACGAATGGCTCCTGACGAACAAACTCATGCCTGCTAGGAGCCATTCGTATGCTATTACATACGAATGGCTCCTGACGAACAAACTCATGCCTGCCAGGAGCCATTCGTATGCTATTACTTACGAATGGCTCCTGACGAACAAACTCATGCCTGCTAGGAGCCATTCGTATGCTATTACATACGAATGGCTCCTGATGAACAAACTCATGCCTGCTAGATGAGCTCACGCCTACGTTTTCATTCTTCGCCAACTATTTATTGGTCTCAGTGAACTCTGAGGTTCTAATTTGGCCCTAGATGATTTCCCTTCAAATAGCAGGAATTGAATTGCAAACAATTACGCCGTAAGAATTTTTAAGGCATTTGGCATTGAGAACAACTTAATTTTAATTAAAATGACTTGCTTTATTTAATACACGGCTTGATTTTAAAAAGCCACCCAATAAATTGCAGGTCACATATTATGTGATTCATACGCGAGTTTCGAATATTCTAGCTGTTCTAGTAGAACATTTTGTAACTGAAAGAGATGTCACTAAGAGATGTCCGGTGAGTTACAATAGTCGACATGCCTCGAAGTTCTAATGGAGAGGACATGAATGAAAAATAACGGTTTCTCCATTATTTAGTCTGCAGTTTAAAGATTTTCATTCGTTAAGAATTCAATTTTTATGAGGAAAGACCAATATTTTTAATTTTTCTAACTAGATTTTTAACTGCGTTGCTAGGGTAAGCTTAGACTCTGTGACATTTCATATTCATGTCATATTTTAGATCGTATGTTGTGTGAATAATTTGCCTTTGCATTCATTTGAAAACATGACATCGTTAACATAATCTTGCTCTTCCGCCACGTTTGTCTTCCTCAGTAAAAAATTAATCAAGAAATATTTATGTCTATAAATGTGGTTATCAGCTCATACGGCGATTTTAAGGAGGCGCATTTTCATAATGAATTTAAAAGCAAAGAAAACGCCAAGTAAGTTCCATATGCCTTTTTCGAAAACTATTCGGAGGCCAGCAAGAATTTTATGGAATATAAATTTATTCAACGGAGAAAGTCCAAATACGTACGAAAAAATTTACATTTATTCTGTAAATTTATTCACGTAATACATTTATTCAGTCTCTGCCATAGTTTTATCCTATCCAAAAGTTAATTTAATAATCTCTATAAAAGTCACAAATTCATGCATTTACGTTTAGATTTGCATCAAAAGTTTTAATGAATTCTAGATTAATTATTTTCTTGCTAGTTTTGTATAAGGGTTTTGATATGTGAAAAATTTCGTGACATTTTGTATATATTGCATTCTATTGATTCTTGTATTTCTTTTCACTAAAATATCGTGAGTGATTTTTTGGGGAAATATATACTGTGTCTGTAAGTTTATTTCACTGACTATTTAAAACAAGCTTAAAAGCAACGAAAATTCAAATAAATTCATAATTCAGCCATTCCATTCAATTAAATTAGTAACGAATTTACTCGGCTATTTCGTTGATTTTAAATTCTTGGTTAATTGGTGGCTTTAACAAATAAAGAATAAAATACGCGAGCAAGATCTGTTGTATTTGTAGAATATAATTTTATCTGCTGTGGTAGTCCATGCAATAACGTAGGAATCTCGCCTGAATCACGACTCTGTTCTATATTGGAAATGAAAATTTAATTCGCAAGGTTCAAGTTATGTTTCTAATAAAATTAAATTGAAATTGGTTGTTTGATTTGGAGATAAGCATCATCTATCATCCAATTCCAAAATAAAGTTGTATCAAGTTACCTATAATTTAGGCTAGCGATACATTTTACTGAAAGTTAGGCTAGAATAAAGCTGAATTTCATGTTATCTTCATAAGTAAAACTTACTACTGATCAATTAGATTATATGGAAATTCAAAATATCTCTTCTCGTTCTTTTATGTTGAGGCTCAAATCTGGATCTGCAATCAGGCTCCCAAATCTCCTCCTCCAGCCAAACGCTCAACTGCGAAGCAATCAGGGAAATTGTCTGGGGCGGTGTACTGTACTACGTGGTTGCGGGACGTAATCTTTTAACATTATTGTTCATATGTGATATGCATGCGTAAATTATGGGCAGGGAAATATCGTGAGTTGGGATATGACCCTTCTGTTCGTAATTCTGTCGGAAATTATTCGATGCCTAGATCGTATTCTGGCCAAGCCAACTTTGCTTTTGAAGAGTAGAATTATGAAATATGTTTCGAACTATGTACAATTCGTAAAAAATATCCATGTTATGAAAATTCTCTGCCTATATCAATTTTCTATCACTGTCATATTTTACGATTATTTTGATGTATTATATAATGGCAGTTTTATTTCAACTATACAAAATTGGCACTTTGGAAGCGACTCATTTCTCTCAAGGTGCCAAGTTGATTATGATTTAAGTTACATTTCTTCTATGATTACGCGTTTCAGTAAAAAATGTTCGCAATTAACACTTCATGACTCGACCCTACAAACATTTGCATTGAACTTCCAAAGTCTGTTCGCTGCTCTGTAAGAACACTGGAACAACTTGTTAATAATTATAAATAATCAGACAATTACCTAACTGGAAACAGTTAAAAATAAAACTGAACAAACTGACAAAATACAAAGCAATCAGTCTAAAATTAATACAGTATGAAATGACAGAGGCTGTGTAGGTGGTGCATGTTATCAAATATTCAAGCGTCAGTATTCATTTCCCTGCGGCTATACCTTTTTCTTTTTACTTGCAAAGGGTTCCATGCTAAAATATTTCATTAAATTACTTACTTCGTAGCAGGAGATATGACTTTAAAATTTTAGTGTTGGCTCTTAAACCTTGGCTTACTCAGAATCATTTCTTTGACTCCTACTTCATCGGGAAATTTGAGGAAATTCTTTCAGTTGTCTGACAGTTTGGCGTGATTTTAGCGACTCCCACTTATAATTCAATGATTTAGTTCTCAATTTATTCTCTTTCAATGACTATATATAATTTATTCAATTCAACAGCGTGGGAATCCAATGAATCATTAACGTTCATGCTAATCCAACGCTATATTGAGTCTTTCATCAGGTTAAATGCCTCTCTATAGTAGCAGAGCACAAGTCAATTTGCTGCTGAAATGTATGCTCTAAAAATGAAGAGTGCAATGCTTAATTTCGAAGTGTAAAACATTAAAAAATATCCTGTTAGCTTCTAGACAGTATTATTTGGAATATAATCTGAATATGATCTGTATTTTGTATTAATTATTATGGTGCATCGTCAGTGTTCGCTGGGACTCATGCAAGTGCAGACACACGAATTATCTTTGTTGATGAATGCACCATTTTTATTACCCATTTTTTTATTACTTATTTTTGTTCTATTTTCATTTTATTTTTGAAATTAAAGTCTAATCTTCTTCTTCAAGGCACTTCTTGGAACAGCATCGTGCCTAAGTTGTTACTCCGGCGGACAGTTTGGGTAAATATTTCGTGCACTTGTCATGAGCTTTTGAAGTTGGCAGTCTCATCTACCCGGAGATGTTCGTGACGTTCACAAAGAGCAAGAAAATACACGATGGTATCATGGCTTCCACTGCTGTTGATGCGCGTGCAGACATCTTCGCCGTACTCTCATTTTCAGTTAAGATGAATGAAAAATCGTTAAAATCATTATTAAGATGAACGAATTTTATACAGAATATACCAGTTGGTATCATTGTCCGGGCTGTATTCTGCGACGACTTTTCATATATTACTACAGATGAAAAAGCCCGGTTTTGTTGGTAGTGCAATGAGCTCTTGAATTGCGCTTGGAACACAGAGTGGACATAATTTCGTATACATATTATTATTATTGATGAAAATTCTGGCATTGCGAGAATTGTGTTACACGAGATAAACGTTTACTTGTTTTTCGCAGGTGCAGTGCAAATGCATCCAAGTACTCTTCTCAACCGAAGACCGGATTTAGTACCTACTTTTAACTAGAACAGATACAAAAACTTTCAGGTGATCTTATTACTAGACTTATCGCTTTTGCATCAATAATATTACCGTCGGCAAATCTTCTACGTTGGAAGTGCTTCGAAATAAATATGAAACGAGAGAATTAGCGGTGTTTCAAGATAGGCTACGCGCTACGATGTCGGAAAACCGTTGCCTCTGCTACCTTTACGAGTGTTTTTCTGGCTATGCTGGTGAGATTTATATATATATTCATCTACGTTAATCAGAATATTAACAAGTTGTTTTTCCATAAATTATGTAGGTATTTCAAATGAAATGGCTCTAATTAATGATGGCCCATCTGTTATTTATCCTCGTGTTAGTGATTCAGTTTATGTTCTTATTTGTAATCAAGGAAACTATTCATAGCTTAAGAATATTCCAGAAACAAAATTCGCGTTTAAATAATCTCCGTTGAGAGAACATATGCCTAGACTCTGAAATTTTATATTCGAAATGATAAAGATTTCAGCCGCGCTAAGTTCACTCATAGTGATGAATCATTTCTTGTACCGTGATGAGTTCAATCATAATGCATCATCCTCCCAGTGGTGCGATACAAAAGTCACATTCAAGTATGAAGCCTGCAGTGTACAGTCAATATGAGCGCGTATTATCGTCATAGTTGTCAAGTCTTGTCGCGAGAACCCTTCATTTGAGCTGAACCAGCTCGCCAGACGACCGCTTTGTATGGGCTTGCCATGGCTGTATTGCCAAAGTTGGCGACAAGTTTGGTTGTTGCACAACTCATGTAACAGGAGCCCTGAACTTCTTCTTGCAAACGGCCTAACATTGCCAAGCTGCGACCAGGTCACAACAGCAAGCGTCTCTGTTTTTATCAAAAGTCCCTGACTTCAGTAGAGGTTCATATGTGGTCTGCCTGCTGCACTCAGCCGCGAGGCTTTTTAATTGCTTTGAACTAAATTGTATTAGACATTGAGTGAAACATCTTATTTTGAGTTTATAAGTGATCTCTGTTTTGATCACCATAAAAAGAATCTTAACTCAGTCTTCTGATTAATTTAAGCGTTGTCAAATTCCAGCTGAAATATTTTCAACAATGGGAGAATTAATTATCTTTTTGCTACACCTGCGGGTAGAATTCGTCTTATTCCATTGCAATGCCCACATATCTTGTCTTCTGGCGACCTAGTCAATTTCTTCTCTAACTTTTCGAACTAAAAAGTTAGGGCGATAAATCTGAAATTTTTTTTTCAAATTTGAGTGTATAAGGAAAGCAATCAAGTGGTAGTAAAAAATAGTTTCAGTGTAATTCCAACACTGGATCTGCAAGATCAGCGGCAAATTGGCCGTAATACTAGGGAAAAAATTACGACATTATGTTTTGTTCAACTCATGTCCCGGATTAAAACGTTTCACAATCCTGAATCTTTCATCCGTTTAGACTGTTGTTTAGCATAAAGGTTGGTTCACCAATCAGATGAAGAATGCATTATGAGTTATAGTGTTTCTGTAAAATTTAAGTGATTGATTCCAGATTTTCGTCGAAATCTCTCAACCGTGAGTATGTATTTACAATTAGATTTATTTATAAAAGATTTCATCGTTCGCTGTTGTGCTTATTCCTTACTGTTGAATTCTCAAAAGTACAGTCTTTGTACTTCTTACTATTGAATTGAAAAGTACAAAGCTTTCATGTAGTTTTTGTCGTTTACAGACTTTATGTCGGCTATCAAAATTTGAACGCAGTGCTGCCGGCGACGAAGGCAAAGAAGTCGTTGCGTGCAGTGGATTGCATCTTTGAACAGCGAGATCTAGGCTTGTATTTTGGAGTAATCATCCAAAAGAAGCTTAAAATAAATTGAATGAAAAAAATAATTAAAATAGCAATTGAATTTCTTTAAAAAATATTTTTAATGTGAGCTTTAACCATAATATACGAGTTCTAGACTTTGAAATCATGAATCCTTCTGGCACCGTAGCTCTCAGCCAGTATACAAGTCTAGTTGACTTTACTTAGATTCCGAAATCGTGTATTATGGTCGAGAAACTTATTTCTGAGGTAAAAAACGATTTAGAGAAGCAAACAAAATGAGTTCAATGCTAACAGCGGTCAGGTCTGTTGCTCATATAATATGCACTATATCATTGGTAGATCACATATCCTGCTAAAATTTTACATACGTTCATTACTGGCAAGTTTTCTTAGTAAAAACATTACTAAAATTACAACCGCAGTTTGACTTGGAAGAATTAATTTAACTTAACACGCGGAGGAAAAAATATAACTCAGTACTCACTGCAGTGAGTGACAGAGAGCGCATTTTCTCGTCGACGAAAACGTGAAGTCACGGACGGACAGACGGACGGACAGACAGACGGACAGACGGATGGACGGACATGACGAGCACAATAGCGCCTTTTTTCCATAAATGAGAAAATGCGCTAAAAATGCTACGAAAGTTATTGCAACTCTTCGCAATTAAGGACAGAATCTTATTTACTGAAAGAGTACATAGACATAGAAGCAAAGCTTCTACCGTGAATATTCGAAGCTAGCAGCTTTACTAGACGCACAATTTATTAAACTGTAATATTCAGTGTCAGGGAAAAATGTTAAGGAAAGCTGTAGCTTTATGGCGGGCTTTGAAGCGATCAACCGCCTTCATGGTAGTGTGTTGCTGGTCTTTCTTTCAAAATCATTTATTCCGCATATTCTGTGCCTGTATTTTCATTAGAAATTTCACTCGAACTCTGAACTAGTAGAATCGTTGCATATTATTACGCCGTTATTAGGTACTCATTTTAAATTTTTCTAAAGAAATAAGTTCCAGGTGCGAAAACTTCACAATAAACCATTCCTCACTCGTGATGTTAGAGTAACTGCAATTTTTTAGCGCATTTTCTCATTTATAGAAAAAATGTACTATTGTGCTCGCCATGTCCGTCCGTCCGTCCGTAACTTCACGTTTTCATCGACGAGAAAATGCGCTCCCTGTCACTCACTGCAGTGAGTAAATATATACTGAGTTATATTTCTTGAATTGGTTGTTTCACTTGCGTATAGACTACAGGCTGGCTAGTCGATCATAATATCATACTAGGCGGGAGCTCACGGCGCCTCGGGGACGCCTTAACGCCTGCTAGCCCGACGCGCTAGTCGATCATAGTATCATACTAGGCGGGAGCTCACGGCGCCTCGGGGACGCCTTAACGCCTGCTAGCCCGACGCGCTAGTCGATCATAGTATCACACTAGGCGGGAGCTCACGGCGCCTCAGGGACGCCTTAACAATTCTCAACGACGCAATAAAATGAACTGCAGCTCCCATCCGCTACCCAACAAACGACATTCTTGCGCCCACGTTCTTGCCAATACTGATGACACACTGTTTTAGCACTTGCCTGATAAAAACATATCTCTATATCTATTAAAATATTCGTTGAAAAACTCTTATTAGACTTGCCTGGATTATTAGAAGTTCGTAAATTCCATGGAACTAACCATTAGCTTTTGTTACTGCCAGCATTTTTCACCAGTAAAATTAGGTATGCACCTGAGGCTATTTTTTTCCGTGTACGAGAATTCTGTTGATTTTTCCTGCCCGATTTTTGAAGAAATTTCGATCAAACGACGTTGAATTGAAATCAAGTAAAATTTTTTTGAATGCGAGAATACCCCGAGCATTTAGTTAAGCCATTTGTATTCGTTTTCATTGTATTAATTAAGGTTCCTTCTTTGCTGCGCTGACGTTATACATACAATGAACGTATGTTTATAAAGATTGAATCCTATGTTTGAATTTTTGATGCTTTTTCATTCAAAATGAATTAAATCTTCAAAATAAATGATCATACCTTCAATATAGCGAGTTAAACGTTTAATATACATTCAAAATTCTTTACTGTAGTTCTATTTATTGACAGTTTCTGAAAATACTTCGCTTTCAGCGTAGTAAGATGAACGTCTACAATAAGTTAAGAGCTTTAAAATGTTTTTCTATTTATACGTTTTGCAGTCTTCTATTAAGACCATTTGAACCTGGCTCTCAATTCTCCAGGAAAGAACTAATGTAAGCTCAGCGTTTGCATCAGGCAGGGGATTGTTGATCTCTATCGCTGCTTCAAAAGACTCGTTCGAAGTATAGATTTCCTATTGTGATGAGAATAGCATGGTTTCCAGAAATGAATAGCAATTGCATTCCTTGCGAAGGATTAAATATATTCAAATGTACATATAAATGCATTCAAATTATTCCCGGGACAAAGAAAACCGTTTGTTTATTTGCAGCTTGAGTTTACGTTGAAAATAATTGTTTCATACTAGACGATTTCCTATTTCATGCGGTTCACTTTTCAGAATTTCCGATAATTTTTATTTAAAAATTGAGACAGATGGGCTAATAAATTGCACGTGTTCCTATGTCGTATATTTTTAATGGCACTTGTAAGTTATTCGATAATTGAAATAATTAAAGCAATACTCGAAAACTAGCCAATGCTGCTCGCCCCACGGGTACCGGCGCTATCCGATCTCCGCAAATATAATTTGTGGGGCCAGAATTGTGCGCTCACTCTAAACGGTTTTTTTGGCATGAAGATATCGATGCGGTGCAATGGGTGTACTGACACTATGCTGCATTTATCAGCATTACGCGTTTAAATATTGAAATTAAAGCTTATAAGCGTGATTTTTTCTCGTGATACATATTATTCACACTGTAAGGTACTTGCTCAAACTGCGTGCATAATGAAATTATTCACGCGTATCCTGCAAATCATGACCTGTGATGCAGCAGTTTTTTTTTATAGTATCGCATGATCGGCGCATTGATGAAAGGTGTCAAATGAGTAATAATAACTATCGTCAACGTCCGGTAGTATAAGATGGAAAATATACGTTCTTCTGGATGCTTCTCTGAATGACGTTTCGTTGTTCACTGTTAAAAATGTACTAACTAAAATGTCACAGCGGTATTTCAGTAATAATTAGTACAAATTTGTGATCATAAATTTTCAGAACTGTTGTTTGTTAAATGAACACCATTTGAACTCAGGTGCAGTCCTGCTGCATTTACTAAATGACCGGTGTTTCTATTCTTTAATTAGTTGTCACTTGTTATTTGGAACATCTTCGCGTCTTATCATGCCGCATTCTTTCTATTTAAAACAATTATTTTCAAACAGTTACTGCGCAGCATCGTTAACCTTTTGCCAAAGCTGTTCAAAAATATTCGTTCTCCAAATTTTCTTACTACTTCGTATTTTTGCTGATTACAACTAGTGCAAATTATTTTATCATAGTTCTATAAAAAGAAACACGCTATCAAAAGTATTTACTGGCTTTGCCAATTTTTAGGAGTGAAATTTTGAGTCATTTCACACGTGCACAAACATCAATCGTGAAAACCTTGAAGTGAACATATTCAAGTATGAATTTAAAACCAGCTCCTCTTGATTTCTAATATTTCGGTGCGTACGATTGGCGTTCTTTATGTGATTTTCCTGCTTGCAAGGATGTTGTTTCTCTGTAGACTGCAACTTTTGTTTTCTGCAATTGTATTTAATGAGCTTCATATCTACTCCCTTTCATACAGAAATTTGTGGCTTGGAACTCTCTGCATAAATTTATCCTAGAATAGCTTTCATGCATGTTGTGCGTTGCCGAAGCACGATGATTTACTGTCTTTGTAGCGATATACTTGACGGAAGACGCTCGTTTCGTCACCATCAAATTACATCTCATCTTATGAGATAAAAATCTAACATTGACAAATTGATAATTGCGCATTAAATATATTTGTACATCAATGCAAAAAGCGAGGTTTATATTTTGGTTAATTCGAGTATTTTACTCCAGAAACTTAAGGTAGAAATTATATTAAACTTGAGTAAACTTTGTGAAGCAATTATGAGTTGCTGCTGCTCTCATGGGTGCGTCGAAACTGCTCAGAGTTTGGCATGAATTCCTGCGTATATGTAGCGACGAGATGAACAAAACTTCTTCCACAACTTCTGAATGCTCGGATAATTAATTCAAATTAGTTAAAGTATTTTTGGTTAGCACTTGCCTTAGGCTCCTTGCACTACAGCTCCCTTTAGTGTATGATCAATGATAAAATTCTTGCTATTCTATTTATATGCTACGCCCTGATGGGTGACCGAAGTTAAGCTCATTTTCTGCATCCCTGGACGCTGGTTTGACTACCTTTGAAATATGCACAACTTTTATGCGTGTCTTCTCGTACGAAAACTTTGATTCCACAAACGGCGCCTTCATATTGAATTTGAAGTTTCGATCCAGGAATCGGGCTTTTCGTGAGACTTCACTCTTGCACTGATAGAGAACCGGCTCAAAGGTGCGTCTTTCAAAGCGCTCGTCTAAAAAGTGCCGAGCGCAAATGGTGCGATACTGTTTACTTGGATGAACATAAAACGTTAAGGTTCTTACGCGTGTTGTTTGAAGGGGGGGGGGGCTGTTAGAGAACGAAGCTGTGACGTTTACACAGTATGTGGTGCATGAAATGCGACTCTGGACGCTTCGAAATGAACAGGAGTCTATTCACATTTTTCTGGACTTGAATGATACTTAATGGGGTAATTATTGTTCAAATACTGTTTACTAGATATACACTGGAATTGCTGAAAAGTTTCGTGTAATTTTTATTGGAACATGCTAGCGCAATTTTTTTAATTGTACTATATTGTCTCTGAAGTATTTTTTCCGATTCAATAGTGGTCGATATATAGCGTTCTGATGTAACAACTGATTTGAGGATCAAATTTTATTACGCTGAAAATTTTTGTTTAGGCCTTTTCTTGGTGATGTTAAATTCCAATTTTATCGTTCACCGTTCACACAGCGTCAAAATGACACAAAATTCTTCTGCGTATAATGGCCACGATAGAAGCTGTTATAAGAAGTCACGTCTGACTCCGTGTTTCAGTAAAATATTAGCGGAATAACTTTTCATAACTTTAAATTAAATTTAAAATCACCGAATTTAATTTGTCTATTTAAAAGATCAACATTTAACGCAATCTAAACTTTAAGAATCATAACGAATCCGAATTGGAATAGGCCCCGAAAATGAATTTGCATTTTTAGCGCATTTTCTCATTTATGGAAAAAATGCACTATTGTGCTCGCCATGTCCGTCTGTCTGTCTGTCTGTCCGTCCGTCTGTCCGTCCGTGACCTCAAGTTTTCGTCGACGAGAAAATGCGCTTCATTAATTTTCTTTACATTTGTTTACGCATTCCATCAAATGGAAATTTGTGTTACGAGAGTCCACCTATCCAAGTGCTTTATGAAAACCTGTATGGTCAGTGTAACATGGCTTATTCGATGTGGGATCGTATATACCAGCACCTTGAAATTGTATCTCAAAGTGGGAACACTAAACAAGAAATATAACTCGGTACTCACTGCAGTGAGTGACAAAGAGCGCATTTTCTCGTCGACGAAAACTTGAGGTCACGGACGGACAGACGGACATGGCGAGCACAATAGTGCATTTTTTCCACGAATGAGAAAATGCGCTAAAAATATGTTAGCGGTTAACGTGGAATACTAATATTTATTATAATCAATAAATAATAATGACTATCTTGAGTACAAAAAATTCAAACTCTAACTGAGACTATTCTATTCTTTCAATGTTCTCACTCGCTTACTTCTAAATTTGGTAAATGTTTCGCAGGCATAATAGATCTCGACGTTTTTGCTGTTGCTCATGTGATGATGTGTTATTCTGGATGTATTCCCATAATCCAAAGTTACTTTTTATTATACAAAGTTACTTTTATTATACAAATAATTTTTATTCATTATCCTGCAAAAGTACAATAATTTATTGTACATGTACTCGGCACGACTATAACGTTGTAAAATTATGCAGTCTAACAACGGTTATAAGTGAGTGTTTTTTGTGTGTATACAAAGTTGTGGGAAATTTTGCACAATTACGTTAATAAGAGGTTTTTCCTCGATATTTCTCAATTTTACTTAGGTGGCTGGAACAAATATTTCTTCGCCTTTTCGCTTCTCCCTATCATCACCCCTTTCTTCCGCTTCTTCCTTTCACCGCCGCTTTTTCTCGCTTCTATTTTGTGAACTTTCACCCCTCTTTTCCTTTTCCTCATAATTTTATTCCGCTTCTCCTTTTTATCGTTACTTCCTCCCGCTTCTTGTTTTCATCTTTACTGTCTCCAGCTTCTCTTTTTCATTGTAAATTTCACCAGTTCCTCGTTCATCATCACTCTCTACCATTTCTATTTGGTCTTTACCCCATGTTTATGAAGTGGATTATATACTGTACATTTTCCTTGAAAGTAAGAATTATCATTAATGACATTTCATTTATTCGCAAAATTATCTTTCAGAATTTTCACTTAATACTGTAATACGAAACTTCTCGTTGTCGATAGCATGTAGGGTTTGAGCGACAACAGACGCCTTACGTTACATAGTTAATTATTTCTTCGCAACGACTAATTTGATTCATCACGCCTCGAGGGCAATGGTAATCGTCAAGTCTACATGACTACTTTCATCTATAATGACATTGTGCATATATTTAAATCGCAAAAGTCGGTGCTGATTGGAAAATCATCTGAATGACAACAATTTTTGTTACTCAGCATTTTTATTTTATAACGGCATTCTTATTATAAATATCAAGTGTAACTGTTTGGACTGGCGATATATTTATCCATAACTATTAATTTCTATTATAGTTCTCATGAATTCATTATACTTATACGTAATGAAATCATTCATACAATGCAAATGATATACTTGAACTCCGCACGATTATAACGTTGTAAAATTACGCAGTCTAACAACGGTTATGAGTGCGAGATTTTTTTGTGTATACAAAGTTGTAGGAAATTTAGCACAATGACGTTAATAAATTTTTCTTCGATATTTCTCAATTTTTCTTTGGTGGCTGGAACATATATTTCTTCGTCTTTTCGCTTCTTCCTATATCATCACCCCTTTCTTCCGCTTCCTCCTTTCACCGCCGCTTTTTCTCTCTTCTATTTTGTGAGCGTTCACCCCTCTTTTCCTTTTCCTCAAAATTTTATTCCGCTTCTCCTTTTTATCGTTATTTCCTCCCGCTTCTTGTTTTCATCTTTACTGTCTCCCGCTTCTCTTTTTCATCGTAAATTTTACCAGTTCCTCCTTATCATCACCACTTCCTTTCACTTCACCTGTTCATCATCACTTTCTACCATTTCTATTTGGTCTTTACCCCATGTTTATCATATGGATTATAAGCTGTACATTTTGCTTGAAAATTAGAATTATCATTGATTACATTTTATTAATTTGCTTGATTATCTTTCAGAATTTTTACTTAATACTGTAATACAAAACTTCTCCTTGTCGATAGCATGTATATAGGGTTTGAGCGACAACAGACACCTTACGTTACATAGTTAATTATTTCTTCGCAACGACTAATTTGATTCATTACGCCTCAAGGGCAATGATTAGCGTCGAGTCTGCAGTTCTACTTCCATCTAATGACATTGTGCATTTATTTAAATCGCAAAAAGTCGGTGCTGCTCGGAAAATCATGTGAATTACAGCAATTTTTCTTACCCAGCATTTTTATTTTCTAACCGCATTCTTATTATAAATATCAAATGTCACTGTTTGGACTGGTGATATTTTTATCCATAACTAATTTCTATTATAGTTCGCATAAATTCATTAAAACTGATACGTAATGAATCATTCATACAATGCAAATGTAGTCATTTATTCAAGCGCAGAATCAAACCATGGATGCATATTTTAATATTACGCCGCACATATGTGTGGTAGTGACACTAATACGTTTACACGTTAATATTTATATGAACATGACATAACTTCTTCATGCATACGTTCTCTTGCAACTCAAAGAGAAAATATTACATATTTATGTGCATTTTGGTGTAATTGTCCAAATCGCCGCATAAATTTCAACTTGTATTGAAACCATTCTATTTTTTACGCCATTTGATTTGATTCTCATGAACTTGACTCAGCAAGTTACGTAGAGATGCATGCCTGAAAGCGATCGCTTCTCTCCGTGTTTTGGAGCGATGCACTGCAATGTTTTGCCTGTAGCGGCCGCCGCGTGGCCCGGCAGTCACTAATTGCTGCAGTAAATCACTGCACCGGCGCTGCAAACTGCGCCCTGAGCACTTTAGAATAGAATAGAATAGAAGTGTCGGCGCTGAAGAAATAGGCCCATGGCCTGTTGCCGATTCTTGAACTTTTCGTGACTTGATTCACTTTGCTGCGGAACGCCGAAAAATGGCCAAATTTATGAACAACTTTCGAATTAAGGCGATACCTCATTCGATTTTTACGGCGGGTACACGCTTCAATAATGTTTTATCGCTTCTATACGATGAAGTATGTGCATTTCTTGGTTTTTCGCGTTGCAAATTGTTCGGCAAATTGTTCTAAATATGTAAACAACGGGAGTCGTTGTCAACCAAACCTCTGAATTTATGGAATTAGAACTTTTGACTACAAAATAATTGGTAGGAATTCTCTTTTTTTTCTATCGTTGAAGTTCGTGATTCTTAATTTCTCCTAATTCGAGGAGTTTTACAATTATTACATTATGAAAAGTAATTATTTATAAATTTAATTGTTTTTATTCATTCCATTCATTTTTAAAAGATCAAGTTTCGTCCTCAACTGCTGATAAAAATGCAATTTTTAACGTTCCACTTCAGAATCGGTAACTTCTCTGAGGCGAAATTAAATGGCAGTTATTAAAGGCAATCAATTGAAGATGAGCATTGAGCGTTGGCTTCATGACGCATCATTTCCTTTAAATAAACCAATTTCTGATTCTTTGAGAGCTATTAGAATTGTGATGATCATTTTATGTGAGAGGAGCGAAGATAAAAAAGGAAGTGAAGAAAAGCTTCTTCTTTATGCTCTAATACCAAACATCGTATGGTATTAATTGTTGAATTACGGGGTAAATCACCATAGTTGCGATGAATCCACTGACAGATCTATATAATATGTAAGGCGTAGATGCAGCTGTTGATTTTATTTATTCATTTATTCATTATAATCTGTTGTTTAGTTTGAAACAACGTTATTCATGTGGTTAGAATTTGAACAATTTACAGCTCATTTTGGTGTTTCAAAAGAGACTGTTCTGTTTCTGTTTGTAATCATGGTTGATTAGTTCGCTAGGGATGACGCGTACGAGCAATTGGATAAAAAATCGTTGATTCGTTTGAAGTAAATTTACCTTCTCATAAGTCATATTATGTCTAGCGCTTATCTTATTCTTTGCACGCTCAGCTTAATGGACTTGTTGAGTTTATTATAATTGGGAGAATGTGCCAGATCTTCGTATAATATAATGGAAAGTTCCATTATATTATACGAATATTATATTACCTAATATTTATAATTAATTTTTTTTTATTCATCGTGACTATAAAACTGAGCATAAATTTAGTAGTCATGCTAAATCAGTGTAAATTGTCATCAAAATTATTCGTGCCACGTGTGCCGAATAAGAGCTCTAACGAATAATTTAGCCAGTACAATTATTCGTAAATAAAACCAAGTTTGATACGTTCTCGCAGTTGTGTTTGACTGGGCGAGATCACTGACTTTCCAGCCTGACTGCCATCAGAGTTTTTCTTGCTAGAGAATTTGTCTCTTGAGCAGTGGCGCTGAATGGCAGATGGATTTTGCCCATCGGGACCTGTGAATAAATTCCGAGGTACTCGAGGGTGAAAACGAAATTCTCCGCTCCAAAAATTTTGTGAGGATCAGAAAGTGACTGAAAAATAGAATATTATGCATGAAGCGAATTGCCTTATCGGTTGCTGAGTATACAGAGCTCATACGCTATTTTTTTCATAAAATCTCGGTTTAAAACTGAACTCTTTAAACTTGTATGAAAATTTTTTAGCGATTTGAGAGAAATATATTGTATCCAAAACGGTAGCTCATCATGAGTATATCGACAAAATATTTGTTGTGGTGGAAAAATGTCATGACAAGTTCAACTTATTTCTTTATAATGAAGGCGTGCTCCATTTGTATACTAAATTACTAAATATCTAGCTCAAGACGATCCTTCCGCTGGTGTTATGACGTCATTTTTGCAGGAAATCGTTACAACGAAATTTTTTCTCAACAACAACAAAAAAAATCCTGGAAGCATTACAGGGCGCGTGGACTCAATACAGCTTTGGTTTGGACAATGCTCTGAAGGTTGAAAAAAATGCAGAATGCAATTTTTGAACACAAAACCATTTTTTTCAATCATTTGGTGTGGCGTGCCATACGCTACTGTTTTTGCTGGCAGGAGTTGCTTACTGGAATATAATCGGAGCTTTCGTTCCGTTTGTTTCCTTTTTTAATCACGAAAAGATGTGGCACTTCCGTTTCGACGATTTACATGTTTTTGAGAAACTGTTGCGATTCAATCCCAATATTGGATTTGTTTTGTTTCTGAATTACGAAATATAACCTTAACTTTTAAAATTTCATTCACCCAATGACGAAAAATCGTTAGAAGATACTTATTGATTATATGAGGTTATTAGAATTATAATAAACTATAGCGACTATTAGAATCTATTTATGCATGATAACAAGTACATGAAAATACAATATGTTTTATATATCGTCGGTTATGAAACTGCAATGCAATAATAATATAATTCAGCACCTCTAGCAGCCTGCCCGATAACCGCCAAGCTTTTACGAGCCTCAACGGGACCGTGTAAATACAGCGGGCTTCCGTGTTCTGTATTGTATCGGCGATGACGGTTATTGCATCGCAATTTACACGGGCGCAATTGTACGGCTCACGTCGGTATCTACGATACGATCCGATAGCCATTGTTACGACCATCTCTTTTGGTTCTTTTATGGCTATTTTAATTGATCATGGTGAGAAGGAAGTGATAATTAATGGTTCAAAGACCCTAACTTTGAGTATATTCAGTGGTTTCGGATGTTGGTTTCATTCATACATACAATCTTGTTTGAGATATTTTCTGTTTAAAAATTTTCCCCTGTAGAATTTGGGGAACCTTTTTATTAATTTCTGATGAAACGTAAGTGTCATCTTGTAGGGTGTCATCTCAGTTACCATTCAAAATTTTTTTAACGGTAACGTTTATTTGGTAACGTTTTTCTCTCCACATTTCATTTCAATGAACGCCGTGGAATTTTTTAACGCACTCACAGTGTTACACAGTTGTATTTCTGCCAATTATATAAATTTTGTCTAATAGTACAGGCGCATATTTCTGCACATTTCAGAAATGTAATTCGGCAGAATAATATAATTTATAGAATAGAAATAATTTTTCTACATGAGAATGTTCTACCAAATTCCTCCTAAATTTCAGACTCTATGTTCAGCCAGATGAACAACTCGGACACTTGAATTCTTCTAGGATAGACTCGGTTAATTTGTTTGCAGTCGTCGGTACTTCTCAGTAATGAAGCTCGTTACCTGAGTGTCACTGAAGCTCCGGAGCTCTAAGTGTAGTCTAGATACGGCGCACAAATTGAACAGGCTTATTATTATGTATTCTCATCTCGCTTACTCTCGGCTGTTAAAAGAAGAGCTAATTTAGCTCCTCATTTTCCAATGCTTAATATTTACAATTTTGCTTGTTAAGTGCATTAGAAGCATCCTCATTTCTTTTAGGTTGACTACTATAGAGTAAAATCTTTCTTGTATCCTCTAACTCATTTGTTAGCCGTCTGTCAGCTGAGCTATTTGCGCGTGCCGAACCCTTCCTTCTTATTTTACAGATTTTCCTTCTTATTTTACAGATGAGTTAAAAATATTAATATTGTCATCATATATAGATTTATGCGATTTTTTTCTTATGCTATGTTTTGTATTGCATATTCCCAGAAACCGGTCAATAAGCATCTACGAAACTAGTGTGTTCATTTACTGTCCCCTACGACCTTAAAGCCTACAGCAAGGATCTTTACAATGCAGCTTGAAATTTTGTTTATATTATTTCTGGATGATATATTTCGAGCTTAATGGCAAAATTTTACCATCGTGGCTTTACAGCTATTGTTAGTATCGGCTTCGAGGATAAAATTTTAGAACCAAGGTCAAACAAACTAATGTGTTTAAACATTAATTGATTTATTAAATAATGTTTATGATTACCGCGGCTATCATACCGTTTGCCCCTTTCTACATGGCTGTCGAAGGTCTAAATTTTGTACTTTTAATTTAATTTGCATTATCATTTCTACCTCTAAACGTATGCCTATTTTTTTAGGACAATTTCCTTTTTCTCAAAAAGAGAGTAATATAAAGAAGTGCAATTTTAGTTTCTTAAGAAATTTAATCGCTTTCAGATTTTTTTAAATAATATGTGAGGCCTTGATTTGAATTTAATTCCGAGTTCACTGAAATAGGAATGTTGATATACATTATTATGTTCGCTAGTTCTTTGCTTGCCCACATTGAGATAAATTTTTGGTTCATTTGACCATCGAATGCAGTTAGAAGGAGAGAGAATTTAGTTATGATATTAAACTATAGAGCTCATTGTAGTTGCTTAACCTAGTTGTATATTTTATGGTGATATGAATTCAAGTAAATTTATTATCAATTAAATGAATCCTCGACATACTAGGGACAATCAAGTTCATGAATTACTTCTTATTTATCACTTTCGGGTATTATTTTTGTTAACATTTCATCAAAAAGTTGGGTTATGTTGTTCATGAAATTTTGTTGGTCTGCTACTGAGACCGCCTGCTACAGAGCCTACTACAGAGGACTCCTCATCGGCATGAAAACATTTCCCAGTTGATTTGCTTATTCAGCCTTCTTAGTAAAGGCCCTAATAAAATGCAAATAAATTTGTGCGAACAACCCTCGTGAAGTTCCATCACAGGAGCGCTCAGTGCCACATTTGCATTTTTGTGAAGGATCTTTTGTACTTCGTGCGGCCTCTGAGAATTCCCCTTCGCTATTTTTCCCCAACACAAACGATGGTCTCCGCACATGCCTGAAAATAGATACTTCAGAGCATCAAGTCGGCGAGTCGCATGTTAAACTTTTAAGACAAACAGGTCAACCACCGACACCCGAGGCCGAAAGTAAACACACCTGCTGTGCTTCTTCAAAAATATCGTGACAATCCGCAAGGTTTTCAGAGGCAATTGTCAACATTCGATGTCGAACGCAAACATCGCCAGAGATGAGATTCTTGGTTCCTGGGGGCGAAGATACATTTCTGTCAACCTTGATTGTCAGCTGGGGAACATGTATGTGATTTAAAACTTGTTCACTGTTTTGAAATTCATCTGCTAGATTAATCAAATGCAACTCGCTCTGCAAATCTCATTGATTGTCGGATATGAAGAAAGAAATTTGATAAAGTTGAATAATTTTAACTATGAGTTTAATAGATCGCTTTCAATCGCTCCCGAGAAAGTCTTGGACCAACCATACGAAAGCTCGCTCAGCGCCATCGAGATTATCGGCTTTAAATCCCCATCATAAAATTATCGAAAGATTATCTCCTCCAGATTTGATTCAAGTTTAAAGGTCTGCGTTTTTACGGCATCATAAAAATCTAAGGCCAATTTTGAAGAGCCAGTTGATGACTGAGAAAGAGATCCGATAAAAAGGCTTCGTCGACGTTCTAATTTCAGATGAAATTCACATTGGCTGTGGCCGGTCTGTTTAGGATATCGTTTGCAATTTGAATGCAGAATACATAAAAAAACATGTATATTCAAGTAGATATGCAATCCTTCAGTATTCAGTAGTTCATTAAGACAGAGAAGTAAATCCCATCATGAATAATTGAATGGATTGGATAAAATATGTAAATTATCCTATCTCTTGCAAATATCCTGCAATTTAAAGGATTTTATTTATCTGGGATGAAGAAATGATTTGCTAACTTACTAATAATTAATAATATTATAGTCGTAAAATCACCAAATGGTAATGCTTTCAGTGCTTGTTGATGTAATTCTCGAAAAGTTTACAATAAGCTGATAATATTGTATTAAAAGCTCCTCGTGGCACGCGAAAATGTTGACAAATTAATTTATAGAAACAAATAATTTTATTGATACGTCAGCCTCTTCAATTGTCAATATCGTCTTTTATTTCCGACGCCTCGGTTATGATTTCTTCATTATTCATTGTCTGGTGATGTTCTTTGACAGGTTCCAGGCTCATCGATTCTGTGACTTTATTTTATTAACTTCCCAGCCCCGAGGTAATAAATATTGAATGTGACCTCGGTTGTTGAAGTCTTTTTAAACTTCAATTATGCATACGCTTTGAACTTCATCTCATGTTAATAAAAGTTATCTAAGGAGAAAGAACTGAAAACTATCAACCTTGTTTACTCTGTTCGCAAAAATTTTAATGTATTTCGCTTCAGCAACGCACCGAGCTTTGAACGTCTTTCTCTGGGCGTTTTTCTTTAGTTAGATAATCAAACCACTTTTAATTTACAATATCGTTCCTAGCTAACTAGATTATTCTTCTTCTTAACTACCAGATTACATCTATTATAGTAATTTTACAATGATATTAGTAAAATAATGTTATTTCTATGTAAAGTTACAGGTGTACAGTGGTATGTAAATTATAGGCCGTCAGGCGCTTACACTACATAGACACTTAATTAGAGCTGAACGAACCTATCTTTGACTGCTAAAAGATCAGCACAAGGAGCGGATCTTTACTTTAAAGTTTCAAGAGGAAGTTAGCAACTGCAATTAGCCGAACAAAGGGCCGTTAGCCGGCAATAAAGTTAGTCTATATTTAACTCGACTTTATTGCAAGTCACTCCTCTAAATTGCTTCTTATCTACGAAATGGAAGCGATAAATCTTCTGATAATTACTTGACTGTAATTGTCTTCAGTGCGTCACCAAGATATTCATGAATAAAGCGACTCTATTTTAATTATCATGTACTACAAAGTTATTAGGTTCTTAGTCCGAATGTCAGTGGGCTTTGTCATGAGGCTTATCTAAACAACCAACCTAAATTAAATTTATGCAAACTGGTATAGCACATAATACTTGAGCTACCATTTCGACTGCGACAGCTCTAGCTCCTGGGCGCTTCAGTTGCATTTCCGTGTAAATTTACAGACAGCAGCAATTACATCAATAATTGTAACACTTTCTCTCTATTGAAGAATTAATCGCATGTTATCGCAGATCCCTAATGTTACCTACACAATGTGTCAGTAATATTAGAATAAACGCATCGAAAGTTTTAATGCAATGGGAGATAAAATGAATTTAATTTTATATAATGCTTCTTGCTTGCACATTTGACAGTAAATTATCAAATAAATATGAATGGAATATTTTTTATCATGAAATTATTTCTCCTATGCTCAGCATTCAAGTTTTCTATTTTTAAATGACGAATAGAATGTAAAAAGAGATTGATAAGCTTGTTTTCGAAAGTATTCAAATGTTGAAAAAATTTCAACAAGCATTACTGTAGAAAACTTTTGAATGCAACTTCCCTTATATATCATATGCGAGACAATTGGTTGTAATATCGATTTTGCTCTATTTGTATAACATGTCATTCAAACGAAAGTGTTCCCATTCATTGGCGAACTGATTTGTATTTGTGTGTTTTAACGTCTTGTCAATTGGATTTTTGCTTTACTCTAGTTCATAATATGAAACACTGTTATCGCGATAATAATCTGTCTTGCATGTAAATCTATCTGATTTTATATACATGATCTGTGGGTCAGAGTCCGGGGGTATAGGTAAATAGCAGTTTTATATACGTGTAGTGATGAACTCCTGAATTGATTTGCATTAATTACTTAGTGTAAATATCGTACTCGGGTTTTCATTCTCATGTAAGCAGAAGATTTAGATTGACGGTTTTCTTGCTAGGATGGAATGCAGTGGCTTGCTGTTGCATTTTGGTGACCAAGTTTTAACCGTGTTCATGCCGTTAGTTTTTCCACAATATATTTTATGAGCGAAAGCTTTTTGAAAATGAAGCCCCGAGGCAATTATGTTGGAATGTAGTGCATCGTTAATTTCAAAACTCGGAGGTAATAGTTAACAGGTAATAAGCCCTATGAATTCAATATGTGTTGACGTTCTTCGTCCATTGAACATAACTGGGCCTGAAACAAAAATGAGATCAAGTCGAAAATTCATTAGTATTGAACTATTTAACTAATTGTTAGTCCATTTCTATCTAGAATATTAGTAAACTTTTTCTTTCCGTTGTTGACTTGTCATCTGTTTCGACTCCATCTATTTTGAATTTCCTAGTAATCTTCAAGCTCGCATGCCGATATATTTACTAAACGGAAGACAGTGTAGTTGAAATACTAAGGTAAACTTGCAAATTTTTTCACAACTAATTTGAGACAGGGTTTAGGACTGCAGTAAATCAAGAGATGAAAAAATTCCTAGAAGCTCAGTCAATATTATTTACTCTATAAGGTACTTAATAATTAACAATGATAATATTAAATAATAATATTTTCCAGGAATGCTATCTAGAATATTAATTATTCTTCCTTTAAATTCAATCGTGATTCCGCATGGAGTTGCTGCTGCCTCCCAGATCTTATATTCTATTGAAAACATTTAAAATTTCTATTTCTTTATCCATCAGTAAATATTCGGCGGTTCCTTAATAATGAATAAGGAATTTTGTATTCCTAAATATATCACTCTAAACCTATCAAATGGCAAAATATTTTATTACAAATTGTTCTTCTGTTCTTTAAATGTTAAAAATAACTTAATTTTATATGTTCATTCAAAATAATCTGTAATAATTTGTTATATATAATAACAATTCAATTATTGCGTCTTCATAATTAGCAGCTGCGTTGTTTTGTGGTTAATTAAAGTACGCATTTATAACTGCTCTGTTCACGCGGCACACGATTCCTACTAAGATTTCTTACTTGATCTTTTCATCGAATTTTTTAATTCCGCAATTTTTTCAACGGTGCGCATTCCCATCGTGAACGCGTCTAAGTCATAGTATATAGTATTTTATAGTATCTTCGGCATTGAAGAATAGGCCTGGAAAGGCCAGTCGCCGATTCTTGTATTTTTCTTGACTAGACTGGCCTTTTGATCAAATATTTTTAGCAGACGGTAGGTTTAATTAAAATTGTTTCTAGATTTCAGTTGTTCCATAGGATACGAGGCATTTCAAGACTAAACATATGCTAATGCATGGCCTTGTCTAGTCTGTTCTTGAACGCGTTCATACTCGAAGAGTCATCTTATAATAAATAGACATTCAGATAAATAAATGAGTCATGTTGTCCAAAAAGTGACACACTTTCTTCCCTACAGCATGAGCAGAGAGCGCATGTATCATGAATACGCCAACTGGATCAAGTTGACCCCCACAGGCGCAAAAAGTGACTCGCTATTTGTACGAAGCTTTACTAATTTCTAAGAGGAACGATTCCGGTGCTCGCTAAATATTTGCTGCCATTTCGGGGAAGTGCTCCATGGAGGGAATGGAGCTGCGGTGGCCCCAGGTTACCGCCAGAGAAGGCAATCCATTTGCAATTGAATTTTGGTAGGTAGCTTTGGCCTAAAATTCGAAGAAAAATGTGCGACAAACATTTTTTACACTACTACTGTAACATATGCTGAACAATATCGTAACAGCTATTCGCATTCTTCTAAATTAATCTGCTAATTTTGGTAGGTAGCTTTGGCCTAAAATTCGAAGAAAAAATATGCGACAAACATTTATTTACACAACTGCTGCCACATGTGCTTCACGAAGTCGCAACATCTATTCGCATTCTTCTAAATTTGTCGAACGAAAGTCACCTGTTAAGTTAATGCGCTTCATGGTTCGTTGTTTCCATCTTACATATTGTGAAAATCCCTGTATTGATTTTACAAAAAATATGAATATTTTTTTATCGAGGGCAGTTTTAGCTCATCTCAATTTCGCATTTAAAATGTTTGTGCTCTATATTTTTTCAACAAGAAACATGCGCGTCGATCTCGGGCCGGTGCGTTCTTTCACATTTAAAACGTTTATGCTCTGAAACATGCACGTCGATCTCGGGCTGCTGCGTTCTGTTCTGATAGCTAAGATGTCGTCGTCTTTGCGCCACGACTTTATGAGACAAGGACGCCGTAGCAGCAAAGAACTTGTCTCCTTTAGTTCTAACTTTAGTTGAAGGCGCTATTTTGCCCGTCCTCTTGCAGCTATTCCGGAGGCCAGGAGCTCTGGCGGAAAGTGGTCCACGAGGTTCAGTTCTAAATAAAGAATATCTTCCATTTTAGATCGGGTTTCCTTGCCTGGCTTCAGTGTAGGTGGTAATCTCAAGTTTATACATTTATTGGTGTTTGTTTTACTACCCAATAAAGAGGGATGAAGGCAGCAGTAAAGATTACAACGGGTTTTTGGCAAAACGCGGAAACTTTGAATTAGCGAAAATTTTTGTAGTCGATTCAACTTGACCAAACCTGCAGATTAATCAAGGATGGCTTTGCTCTGATGATCGAATTAAAAAGTGTGGGCAATTCTCTGCCATATCGTTACAATATGCATATCATACGTATTATACGGCTTAGTCGTATATATAAAATTTATATTTTTAAGGAAGCATTATTATAAGTTTCAGTTATCATAACGTTCATATCAAATAATTTGATCCATCTGAATTAATATCCATTTGCATAACCGAATCAACAAAATAAGTATGGATGTTCGAATAAACATGTCGTAGCGTATGCCTAAAATCGAGTATGCTTATAGGTAAATTTTATTCAAGTATTTGGCATTATTTATTCGGTTAATCTATTGATCATCTTGCATTCAGATCAATTCCCAGATATCAACAGCTATATTGCAAAGGTTAATACGTGTGTGGGTGATGGTGATTAATGGTGAGTGCACCATTAATTAATTTTCCTCGGTGAATTTGTTATGGGAGATTATTCCGTCTAAATGAATTAATATGACAAAATCTCGGAAGTAGTAAATTCATTCAACCCGGCTAATCTTGCAAGTAATAAAGGAATTTAATTGTTTACTTATATTTCAGCATTTAAGTCTAATTAATAGGATTAATTGATGTGGGATTAGTAATTAAAATATGGGATTGATTAATTTAGTGTGTGATTTTATAGTTGAGTATATGCTTGAGTATTAGAAAATTTCGTGAATGAGAATGTTATTTTATGACGCTATAGATATTCGTTCTCTTTTTATTCTATCCAATTTTTTCGTGCTGTGTGCTAACACTTTGACCCTTTGAAATTGGTCGCATGGAAATATTGGTATTGGTACGCTGTAGCACATAATGTCTGCCTTGTTGTCATGATCGCCGCTCTATAGTATCGGGTTTCAATACTTTAGATCGGATAGATATGCTGGAGCAATTATGTTTGCCAGGATAAAAAGCTCTCTCACGGAAAATGATGTCCAAATTACTGGCTGGGAGCGCTTAACAACACCAAAAAATAATCGTAAATAATAATAATAATGTAATAAATACAATATAATGTTATATTGCATTATAATAATATAATGATAGCAATAATATAAAAATCAATACAACAAAACAAACAATTATCGAAAACAGAGAACTGAGTAGTATATTTCAAGTTTCTGTTCATGCTTTTACTTCTCATTTCTTTCAAGTTAATTCATATTAATCAGATGATAATAATAATAAAAGTCAAAGTTATTCAAATTATGAAAATAATACCCTTCAGGGGGGACTTCTGTCGTGTGTCTGTGCTCGTCAGAAGTCCTATGGGATTTCGCGCTCCTATAGGGGGATTGTTCCTGAGCGCCCCACCTCTGAGCTAGCGGTGTCTGACTGCAGGTCTCAGTTGTGGGGTTAAGTTATTATGTAGGCAGGATTCCTTACATTAAGTTATTATGTAGGCAGGTTACTTAACATTAAGTATTATGTAGGTAGGATTCCTTACATTTCCCTTCTCTGTCTCTCTCGTGCGGGCGGCCGACGTCCCGTGTAAGCGACCTCTTGTTCGAGGGTAAAATTGATCGTGTCAATTGATCGACTGAAACTAGCAGCCGTCTCCTCGAGCAATGTAGAAGAACGCAAACTGGCCCAAGAGTTATTGATTCAGACAACCTTAATATCAACCCCCTCCCCCAACTAAAAACCCCCTACCCCAACTAAAGAAGTGCCCACTGCCCCTAAATAATCCATACCTAAATTCACGAAGTCTGGTCTCCAATTAAAGTTTAGAAAAGACAAATCGGTACTTTATTATTAACGTGTATATTAGTATAGCTCCGCAACTTGTAGGGGAGTACGTTAGGGACATCCAATATTCAAATTAGTTAAACGGCTATAATTTTCTCATTTTTCTATAGCATAAATTCTTTCGTAAACCATTCGAACTTGTTCTACATTGATTTTCTTCTTTCTTCGTTAGTTTAGTTAACTGTAAACTAACTGTAACTGTTAGTGTCCACCAACGTTTGAGGTACAACTTTCGAATGCAACTAACGTACACGCTTATATACACTTTCCTCGCAAGCACCCATCTCGCTTATTTTCACCTCAATCCCCATCACGTTAGACTTTGCTTATGGCGTTACAGCGGTGCCGAACAATTTACTGCTGTAGTTTCATTATGACGATATTAAATCTGTTCCTGACCAAATATTACGTAATTATCGGCGTTTCCAGAAACTTGCCATGTTGTGCTTTATGAAATTCATTGCGGACCTCCAATTAAATTGAATTGACTTGCATGTTGCGCTTGGTACTCAATATGTCAGACTACGAAGATCTGATTTAATTGGAGCAAATTTGCATGTCTATTGCCGGGAGTTCGGTGCGGCGGCCATGAGAGGCGCCAAGTGGAACATATGTTCCCGGGACCTGATGGAATCTGACAGTCTATATTTTGTCATATGGGCTAATTGACTCAAAATTTCTCTATTTGCGCGCATTGAATAATATACTAGTATACGTACTGAGTTCATCGTAACGTCAGCCAGAAATTTAGTGAACAAATACGCAAATTGAGCTTTTTTACACAAGGTAATCTTAGATTTTTTTGACGGCGTTAAGTTGATTTTGTCAGTTGTAGAAACGTGCGTTATTTCAGATCGAGTTGTTTGGACGGGTTAGAAATCACGGGACTGGAGTGATTTGGTTTTCATTCCAATTCATGGAATTTGGTTGCCCATTAAAGTTTGTAGCTTTTGCGATGAGTATTCGGAACTTTGAAATGTCTTTGGATGATTTTAAGCTGCAGTGCAAGATTTTTTTCCCGAGGAAGATTATGTTAATATATATTGAGTTTGATGCATTTAGATTTTATAATTTTATAAGTTTTATTGATTCGATTGACTGATTAATTTTGATTGTTATTGCTTGCATGCTCGTTATTAAAGGCTTTTTCCCCAAGTATGTCTCATGTTCTGATTCGTTTTACATGTTTAACGTAACTCTGTGGAATTATAACGTTCCGAAGTGATTTGTCAATACCCCAACATTCGGAACCAAGTTCGATCGAACATTGTAAATTGATGGATCGTCTTAGTGAACCAAAGTTTTTCCATTTTCCTAAGCCTGAGTGAGTTATATGCGCTCATTTTTCCAGGTCGGCAAGTTTCTCCATCAAGAGCCTCTCACAATATCTGCAAACGTCAGCAGCTAAGCCTAAAAATATCAAGTCTTGCTGTACGTTTTTATCTCAAGAAATTAGTGTGCCTCATTCTGAATGTTGTTTGCTTTTTATTCATTGTAATGAATATTCTTCGACCATTTGTTAAATCTAATAAAATAAATAAGAATAGAAAATAAAATTCAATTGTCGGTTCTTGCACTTCGCTTTAATCTCGAACAAACAGATTTTATTTGTACTATTTTGCATGTGTTCTCTTGAACTTGTGTCCATTGCTTGCAAATTTTCTTCTGAACCCTCTCGTGTTAAATGGTATAGTCGACCGCGGTTTATAAGCTATGAATGAGAACAAAAGCTGCCTACCTTTAAATGAACAGTTTAGTGCGACACTTACAACAAGCTTGATCGAACACCAGCTGTTACTTGATTTTGATTTAAAGCTCAATTAATAAGTATTATGGGATATACTGTCTATATCTCTTGTGTTAATCTTCGTGTGACTAATAGCAAAATGAATCGGGAAATGATTGTTTTCGTTATTCATTTTAGGATGAATCTTTAACTCGAAGTGCTTTGAATGATTTATTTATTCATTCAAGATTAATTTGAATGAATAATTTTCCTCCCCATTAATACCAAATTAACTATTCCAGATGAGAAAAGGATTGAAAATTGGGTTTGTTGGCGAGAAAGTCGACGTTTGAGTCCTGGATTGACGTTAGCTTTTCCTTTCTCGTCAAACTTACCGTCTTTAGATCTTCGGTCTAGATTCTTGACTAGAATAAATAATTATTTCAACGGACAAAGCCGTGTCCGTTGAATAGCATAGTTGTAATTTTCAGTGAATACCTTGCGAATTTCGAGAAAACCCCATGAGCATTTTACTCCTATTGTTTTTGCGTATGGATGTTAATTTTTACCATTTCACGAACAAGTTCACTTGAATGGGAACTTAAATGAAATCTCCACATGAAATGGCCTTCCTTCTCAATTAGTACTTATTTCGGCATTTAAGGCTTCTATACCACGTGCCTATCAGCTGCAGCTATTTCTATAGCATTAACCGTGTATAATTTTCTACCATACTTAAGAACTAAACAAAATGAGTGAAAAAAAAATTAAATTCAAAAAGTAATCATGACGCCATCATGTACGCTATCAAATTGTAAAAAGCTAACGTCTCCTAAGAAATATGAACTACTTAATATTATTTCAGCGCATATTCCTGCTACATACTACTTCGATTTCTAGATATTTTTTACTTCTAAAGCTCACAGCGGAAAGTGGATTTCTGTAAACTTCTTAGGGAATGAATGAATTTTTGCCAAGTCTTTATGACTTTTTCATAATTGGTGAAGTTCTCTATCAGATTTCTGGGTTCATGAGTTGCCTCGAAGCAAAACTATGACAAGGTCTTACATATGATCATGAATTACTCATTGCATATAAAAAATTCTGGTTGATTTAAATTTTCATCAGAAAACTCTCTGCCTGCTCAAATGTACGATTCAATGTAAACTTTTCAGCGTGACCCAATTGTACCCAAAGCAAAACATTGCATCGCGCGTTTACGGATAATTATATCTATTCTTGAGAACATTACTAAGTTTTGTCTGTATAATTACCATGATGTTCTTTTATGGTGAATCTGATGCGTTTCAAATACTACGTGGCGCGTGCAGCGAGTTTTTTCTGATTAGTCTCCAGCAATTTTCTGAATTCCACTCTGCGACTTCGTCCATCGGTGAAAGATTTAATATTCATTTTCTGAATACAGATAATTAAATGTGAATTGAATTCATTATGCAACTGAATGCATTTGTGTAGGCTTTATAATTCAACAACAATGTTCTCAATCTCTATAGCAAATTACAAAGTTCATTGTTGATATATGCTTATCAGATTTATACGTTCGTGCGAATTACACATGTTCACTAAATGTCCCATCTATCCTGTTAGGAAACCACCGGGAACTTAAATTTTGCATTTAATATGCTTGAATTGTCTCTGAAACCCTGAGGCATCACAGAGACTCGGTTTGAACGATTAATTGGTATTCAATGATAATTACTAATTTTGAAAAATTCAAATCTAAGTTACATATTTTAGTATACATTTTCATCAATTTGGTTCTTCAGTTCTGTGTAAATGGGCCTGAAAATTAAGAGTTTCACATAGACGATTGGTCCTAGCCTTTAAGATCAAAATGGCTGTTAGGGATAATATAATTTCAGGGATCATACATTCTCAAGCAACACCGGTCTTAATCTGCTGATTATTTATGCTCGAGTAGATTTGGTATTTATTAATCTTAGCCAGCGCACCAAAGTAACGTTCACGAATGGAAACGAATATCACCTCTTGTCTTGGCATCTCACAATTCAAGAACCTACATATTACATCGCTCATTAAACTTGTGCGCGACTTGGTACGCTATACTTGGTACGCGCTCATCTGCTTCCTATATAATTATTTACGCCTGTCAACTTCTGAAGAAAAAACTTCTATATATGAACGCCAAAAGTTAGCTCATCCTCACTTCTTCTGAAGGCTGACAAAACTTTAAGGAACGAGCCTAGAATAATTCTAAGACAAACAAAACTAGAATGGAATCGAGGCTGCTAAAATCTTTTCTCTATTGAAAAGTCGCACGATGGTAGAAATTGTCATCCACTCCACTTGCGCTCTGTGCCACCTAATTGCGGTAGCGGCTCATCTTTAACGCGCGTGAAGGGGCAATGGAGCCGCAACTCGCTCCCGCGTCTGCCCAACCCGTGAGTTCTGAAGAATTTTAAACAATGGTTATAGGCAGGGCACAAAATTAGCACTGAAGTGAGAACAAAAATGCTCCATGCCGTAAAACGTCATCAAAGACAAGTTTGCAAATCGTAGCAGAAAGTATGCCGAGGTGGTGCAAATTGTTGTCTCACGTTTTGTGAAAGATGAAATCTTAATTACTTAGGGAACATCTTGCAAAGAAGCATGTGTAAATTCTTCAATGTTATCAATGACTATCAAAGTGTTGATTATTACGGGCTTTGTTACTTACTCGGGTTTTAATTGGAAAGGAACAGGATTTAGCACCTCATTACCGCTTGCTCCGTGCCTACGAAGTTAGGGTAACGTACCTGAAGTGCTAAAAAATTCTTTGGTGAATCGCTGGTGGAGCGCTGGTTCTTGGGGCTGGTCCACACCCGCGCAGAGGTAGGTTGCCGGGGCCAAGGTACATGTGGTCGCAGCCGAAGTGGGAACCATAGGGCCAGATAGAGGACGATCATAGCACCGACGACTCCAAAACCCCAAGTTATGTCTTAACGACTCCAAGATATTCCCCAATGATCCGCTAATATTTGCATTACACTCGCGGATTTCTGAAGGTGTAAATATATCGCACGACGCCGCCTTGTGTAGCAGCAGCTAGTGGCGTAAACATGTAAGCCGTACGAGAGCGCATGGACTTCCACGTGTCGTTGTAGAATTTCTGAAAATCCTTTCTGCTAGAATTTGTTAATGCTTGGCATGTTATTAAAAACTTTCTCAGCACGTAATATGTATCAAATATGATTAATATATAAACGTTGTATTACGTGGATGCGTAAATTGAAGCGGTCTGAACTATGCGCGGCAATGAGGCAGCCGGAAGCTCTTCAACATGAACGAGTGCGATCATAATAGTGACAGACCAGTGAAAAAAAACAGAGATTATTTAAAATCAGTTCGGTATTAATTTTCTCATTTACTCAAGACTTAAATCAATGTCTTTCGTATAATAATGCTGGCATCCATGATACTTTGCTGGCCTACTTATGGGACTCGAAATTGAACTCGAGGCAGAATCTAAAAAACTCAGCTTTGCCACTATGAGTGGGATTAATGTATACATATGCTGCATATTGAGTCTGCTACCTGACCGTCTGCATTGATTAACGATTGTTAATTGAGCATCAGATACCGCCTAACTCGGCCTTCCCCTGAAAGTTTGCAGAATACCGTGAAATTACATGGGAAAGTAACCAAATATATAACGCGTCACATCTATCATATAATCTTTCAGAAGCACAACATCCTCTCATATAAATGATCGTAGGCCTTCACATCTTCATTTCAACCTGCTCTCCAACAAACGATAGACGTAAAAGAACAGTTATTTCTCAATCATTATTCCCTATATTTTATTAATTTCCTTATTGATTAAATACAGAACATGAATCAAAGCGCAGAATCATGTAAGCTCAGACGTACACGTAGGAACATGATACCAAGATATATTATCTGTCTACTGCATTATGCTAAGTGATGAACTCTATGCCACACGATACTGTCACTACGAGCCGATCTTCTTGAAGCGCTGGAGCTCGTCGAGCAGCGAGAGTGGGAGATTGCATCAGTTGTTGATGCTATTCACGGCTCTTCAAATACGATTCCTTTATTATGGGCCGACATAACCTCATTCCCACTAGACGCATTCATGTCTTGCAGTACTTAAAATTATCGGTGTCATTTTTGACATCCCCGTATAAATAGATGGAGGCCGCCTTCAGCGTTTGTAGAAGAATAAAATCTCGAGATGAGAGCTCATTATTTGGATTCTGAGTTGTAGATCGAGTCTCAAAATGAACAAAAATAATAGTGAAGGACTATTGATCCTTATTACACTGATTCCCTTGCTGATTTCATCAGTGTAATATGAACGAGTGTAATCATCACACACACATCAGTGTAATATGAACCTTGCTGAACGAGTGCGATCAAAATTCATCGCATGAGCTGTCCAAAGATCTGTTATCGTTAATGTTGTGGTATGTAACCTAGGAAACGGACTTCAGTCACATTGAGTGTGGAACGAAAGACATTGATTCCTGTTGTAATATCTAGGGGTTTTATAGAAGGACGGTCATTACACTGCAGGGCTGAAAGCAAAAACTGTTTGATTATATCCTTCTCATTTTCATGCATGGTGGTATGCTAGAAATAAAAAAGAACAAATTTCAAAACATCCTTGAAGTCATCATTGTCGTAAAATGCGAGTATTCAGCGAATTTGGTACACAATTTTTATTACCCTTCTAATTTATAACTGCCGCTTCTTTTCTGATCATTTTTTTTATTTATCGTATTAAAAATCTAGAAAACATTGTATGCTTTAGCTGTGTAAGCTCCGGTTTTTTTATTTGTTTGCTTCGCAATCTATAAATATAGTTGGCATTTGCCAACCCAGTCGCGTGACGCAACAATGGCAGGACATTTTCACCGCTTGTGGGAAAAATGACAGTATGAATTTCTTTCAAAATTCTGCACAAAAGTTGGATCGGCACCTTTGGATGTCAGTTATTTTGAGGGGTTCGTATAGATGAATGAATCTGACCAAATTGCATTAGTATATTTTGTATGTTGTATCCCAAGTTTCGTTGTTTTATTCTCGAGGAAAATGCATTATTTGCTGTCAATAAATTGAATTTGTTGTATAAATGATCTCTAGCCGGTAAAGTAAATAACAAATACAAAAACCTACGTCTACAGTGACTGCTGATTGTGCACCTGCAACAATCTTTTAAAAATATCATCGGAATCTGTTTTATTTTTGACGGTTTCGCTCACCGAGCTCATCGTTCTTCCCGGTGATGCCTTGTCGAAATTCAATGAAGGTCAAAGCAATGAAGACGCGCAATATTTGCCGAGTTTTATCTTGCAGCGTCTGCGCTTCATAACTCTGCGAGACCCCCGAGCTTCATGAAGCCGTCTAACAATTTAAAGAGTGAGCCGCCAACTTCCGATCTATGATTAATCCTGGTCAACTTTTTTAAACAGACCACACTTTTGGTGACAAACTAATTTTTTGAATTTATGCTGCAATCTTGTACTTTCGGCTTAACCAGAAGAAGTTTCGGGATGCATTACCGGCACGCAGTTTTTTTTTCTTCTAGCTTATTAACTTCCATGCGTGCAAATTTCCCATTTCCGCATCTGCGGAATTTAGAGCCTCCATTAACGGAAGAAATTTTTGCAATTTTGTCTGTTAGTAGTAAATGTTAGTATAAATGTTAGTATAAATGAGTTTAAAAAAGTTTATTCCCATAAATGGGCCATCAAATTCGCGAATGGATAATCTATTAATCAAAGTTCAGCAAACAAATTTTCATGAGTCAGGTATGAATGATTATGCACTGAATTGATATTGAATAGCAGCCCCGACGAAGAGCTGAATAAACTATTGTTTGATAAACTTTTTAATTGGAATAAATTCACAATATTTGTGAATGAAATAATGTAAATTTTGCACGATTTCATTGAGAATCGTAGCGTTTTTTTTTTGCAGTAAAACATTAGGCACTGAAAATATAGCGGAACTAAAATAGAACTGTTCAGCACTGCATTTATTTGGAAAATGGTAGCAAGTTCAAACACGCTCAAGTAGTTACATTTCTCGAAGGAAATTCTAACGACGTTCTCTTTACTGTCGCGGCCAGTGCGGTCTCAGCGCGAGCGTTATTTCGTGAAGTTATTTAATATAATGAGCTGGTTTTAAGTACCAGATTTATTCATACATGTTACATCATTGTTTCTATTATTACCAATATCGTAAACTTTCAAGTTTCTTTTGATTGTTAGTCGTTGTTTGATGTTTTTAATTGTATTTTAAAACATTCATACTTAATTAAATATGTATGTCGTTATCGGATATTTTTCGTCCTGCATTCAGCCAGCCATTTACTCTGGTAATATTTCTAATAATCGTGAGTTGCAAGTTTTATTACAAGTCTGCGTGTAAATATCTTGCTTAGGTCACAAGTAATGCTTCTTTGCTTACATCATAAATGTTTAGGGTGAGTGAGATTATGCCTTGGTTTTCTAGTTTCGCTTGTATTAATAATTCAATAATTTCGATGACATGCCGGTGTCTTTTTGTGAAAAGTTTCCCACACTCATTGACAAAAATTTTTTCCTAAAGTTTGTGCTTTTTAGTTGAACTTGATTCAATTATTGTTTTTAGCTTTCAGTACTTTCCATTCCGGAAGCCGTTCAGCTGTCGAGAATTCTTTAGCTGTTTAGAAATGAGACGGGTTTGATTCCATGATGTGTGGAAAAATGAGGCACTAAGGCAGGTTTATAATAATAATTTCGCCCTCTAATGTATTTTGACAATAAATTGGCTGATTTGTTCTTCTTCATACCTTTTAATACTAGTAAATCATTAACAAGCGTTCATTTGAAACCAAATTTATCATTTCATATCACACGACTGCAGACGAATGGCATTTCAATCGCGGCATGACAAATGCGACAATCCATCTCCAGTGATGACAGAATGCGATCTGGCCGTAGCATTGCTTCTCAAATATTTGCCGGAAGTTTTCAACGCAGCCCGCATTATTGCAAACTTAATCGACTTGTGGACAATATCGAGGATTTTTTACCGATATTCCCGTCCGCGGACTAATTATTGAGTGGAGAATTCTAATTAAAAATGCGGAGCCAATCCGGATTTGAAAAATGCGGAGTCAGTTGGCTTCCACAAATCGACTGTCGTACAAATGTTCAATTGTTTATGTTAAAGTTGTAATATCCTAGATGCCATAATCTTATTTTTATCTGTTAAAAAAATCGTTTGTTTGCAATCAGTAGATCGTCGATGTGAATTTTTTGCGTTTTCATACGCTATTAAATTTGAATCCCATTCCTTCTCGTGGTTTAGTTGGCGTTTTCTTTGAAAACTAATTTCATTTGAATGTCGGTGATTACTTTTATTCCTTCTTACTGCATGAGTTCTGCATATTTTTCTATCCATGTATAAGTTATCATTAAATTAATGATTGATCAATCGTGTAGCAAATATTTTCAAGTGCGCATGTTGATACTCCTTTTTTTTCACTCAGTGCCAATTGTCATTCTAATCAATCTCGATTTTTGACATGAACTGCTTGACTTACTTCCGGCATATGACCCAATAATATCAGAATGTATGAACTACACAGACACTTCCTGCCGTGCAACATATGATGAGAATTGCGTTCGTAGGATCGCTAATTATAGAGAATAAAATGATTATTGTTATAACAATATTTTTAGCGCATTTTCTCATTTATGGAAAAAATGCACTATTATGCTCGCCATGTCCGTCTGTCCGTCCGTCTGTCTGTCCGTCCATGACTCCACGTTTTCGCTGACGAGAAAATGCGCTCTCTGTCACTCACTGCAGTGAGTTCTGAGTTATATTTTTTTTATCAAGGCCCTGCGATTCCTCAGTAACTCCGAGGCCTGTACGTGAGTGTCGCTCCGCCATCTGCGTTCATTTATCAATACTTGCTCGACCCTACAACCTCATGACGACCTCTGTGTCTCTCATCCTTCCTTGTATTGAAAATTTTACATCTTCACCCGTTGATTTTATAAGTCTATATAAAATATAATCATTTTATTCCTCGAATTCTTAATTTAGTTAGCATGAGCGACGCATTATGTGCGCATCAGATGAACAACTGAATTACGCTAAAAATTAAGCTGCTTGTTTAACACTTGTCATGGCGCTATCAAAATCTATGTATTTATTCAACGCTGCATTGAACACACGCAACATTTTCAAGAAAAAATTAGGGTGATTTATTTTATTAATTTACTTTGACTTTCAATTCATGGTTACGCTATCAGAAACCGACTATTTGCTGTCCAAGATTGTAGATGTTTTGTTTATTTAAAATGTACTCCTAACGTTAATTCAAACTAACAAATGTGTTCAGCACGCGTTTCTATTTACAGTTTTTTTCTTATTTCAGGTGAGTAATCAATTTACTGGCGGAAGGGAAGTTCGTTGCTGAAGTTCATCCGCGGGCGCACTATAGGATGATGTGAGTATCTATATATGAGTCGCATGTTTGGCTAAAAATAATGCCAGTTTTATTGAGGACTTTTTTTAGTGTAATCTCTTAAGCTTTCTGATAAGAGGTACAGTAATAGGTTCAATGTGTCTTAAAATTTGTCCAAATGAAAGGTTCGAAAAATCCTGCGACGCGTTTCGCTCATCACTGAGCATCTTCAGGCAACGAGGTCGAGCAGCTGAGTAGACGAGTTGCTTGTGGGTTGGCTGCAGAGAGGAGACTAATTGAAGTAGTGAACGAAGCTACGAGTAAGGTTCTTATACAGTCCGTTGTAAACTTCTAGTTATGAAGTTTCAGAGTGCGTTCGGATCCAGTCGTTTGATTGTTTAGGTGTGGCTTTTTCCGTTGAATTAGAATTGCTTCCATTATTTGTAGTCTGTTGAAGTCTGGTTCGTGGCGAAGGATTTTTGTATTTTGTACCAGTTCTTCCCGGGTTAATTTGGTGTTGTGGTTGTCGCACTATATATAGGTTGATGTAGCTAAATCTAAATGGTTGATGTAGCTAAAATTTTGCCAAAATGTTTTCCCTTGGCTTTCATTTCCACAACAATAATTTATATTTGCTTTGTTCTTCACTCTATTTTCGCAAATTGGAGCCCATGTTTGTCCGACGATTTTTCTAGAATTGTGGTTCAGATTGAGAGAATTCTAAGTCTAGAAGCGTGCGATGCAATAACTAATAAGAACATATGTTCTTGTACTGTTTCCGTACATTTTTTAGTGGTGAAATGGAGTAAAAAATTGAGTCGTCTACCTTGAATCAACCTATTCGTCTTGTGCGGTCGCTTTCATATGATGACGATTAGTCAAGGGTTTTTTTTACTTATGTCTCTCAATTCATTCAATCGGTTTCTTTGTTCAAATTTTTCTTTAGTAAAAAATGTTTCGCACCCCGGTTCCTGGTGAAAAACTTATCAGAAACAATCGCAGTTTTTCTGCTTTAGATTGAGTGCTATAAATCTCCGTCGCACTTGCACCCCGTAAATCTGTCACTTGTTCTTATCCTGATTGAATCCAAGTCCGCCTATA
>NW_025940049.1:0-536 GCF_000764305.2 Hyalella azteca
ACTGCTTAGTTTTGACAGATTGCTCACGTGCCGTCGACCGTCGTCCTGAGCTCGCCGGTAGAACGCTCAACTCTTTCTGTAGCGTTGATGATGCAGTCGCAGAAGAGCCGGTGTCCCCGTCTGAATCAGACATAGACGAACTGCCCCCTTACGCCGCTTCTGCCGATGCACCGGCATCGTTTAGATAAATAAGGAGCTTCTAGCCTCAAGATTTTGCTCCACACACCTATGACCTATCAATAATTACAATACTAAATATTCAACTAGGCTATATTTATCATTTATGTGATTTTCACAGTCGGGCACCCGGCACAGAGCACAGTAACTTACGTTCGTCTCGGGCAGAAGTTTAAACCGGAATCCGTTTTGGCTTCTTCTCGTCTCGATGTCTGTAGGGGGTTTCTGTCGCTCCAGCAGTCGCAACTCTCAACTCTCTAGAGTTGGTGGTGGTGGTGGTTGCGGGTTGTAGGTGAAGAAGAAGTCGCACGTTGACCGCTTGTAACACCTGGACTCAGCAATAGTTATTTAGTTGAAGT
>NW_025940050.1:0-449 GCF_000764305.2 Hyalella azteca
TCTGTCAATTCTACGACGTAAAAGGTAAAACGACGAATATTTGATTGATAGGAATTGACTTCAATGCTGCTGCTGGCGAGTGGCGCTGCGGCCTGCGGGGCAAGTGAGCAACGGAGGCATCAACTTTAGTCTTGAACCCTGAAGTCTCAGTCTGTCTCTGTACTGTCAACTTGTCAAGTTGACACTTGACAGTACAGGGTTAAGTGTCAAGGGGCTGAATGCACCAGTTTCCAGTGCTCATTATTAGCTCATACCTATAAGAAAAATGATGAAGAAAAAAATAGGTGCCTTCAAATTATGAGCAATTGCCATATTTGCAATCTGTCTGAATCTGACAATAATTTGAAATAGCTACTCCCTACTCGAGTAACTCGACTTCCACCAGGTTTGATATGGTGCTGGGCATTTCAAATCTGAACATATATTTTTCCATAGCTTTATCTAGGAGT
>NW_025940051.1:0-404 GCF_000764305.2 Hyalella azteca
TGAGGCCAGGAGGCTGTGCCGTGTGTCAGGGCGCGTGTACTCGAGGCACAGCACCTCAGCGTCGTGCGCCTCAATCTTGCACACCTCCTCCAGTCTTCAATTTATTAGCGTACTGCGACCTATACAAAACTTTGCCTCACTGCCGGGAGAACAAACTGTGGCCAGGGCCTTGTTATTGTGCATAACACTCCGTGTTGCCAGGCCTTGTTCTTATGTTTAAAACCCATCAACAATAACGGCCTTGTATGTACATCAGCAACAGCTGTATCTTGTTCGTATATTTAACACCAACAGCAATAACAACTTAGCGTGTACATCAGCAAGGGCTGTAACCACCTTGTGAGAGTAACAGCATTAGCTGTAACGGTCTTGCGTCACGTGTTACAGAGCGATGTGTTCGAGGA
>NW_025940052.1:0-405 GCF_000764305.2 Hyalella azteca
TCATCGTACCAAACAATGACAAAAAAACAAGTGTCACTTAGGTATACTGCAAGTAGTACCTTTATTGCCTCGATGCTATACTCACAGTACCGTCATACTTACTGGTACAGTTACTGGCTCTCAATAACTTCTGTCATTCAATTCAATCAATTATATTCCTGGCACCAAAGAACAAGTTTATAAACCGAACGTATAGTTGACTGACGTCTGTCAAGCGGTTCAATTAATTTTAAATAGAAAAAAAGTTGTTTAACCGACCGTATGGTTGGCTGACATCAGTCAAGCGATTCAATAATATTTTAATCAACAGAAACCGTCTCACCGAAGTCAGGATCGCAGAGCAGGACAGAGGCACCCAGCATGTCCTTGCGGGTGAAGGGTATAGGCGGGGGCAGCGAGCTGGGG
>NW_025940053.1:0-14409 GCF_000764305.2 Hyalella azteca
GAACTGATGATGGAGCTGGACTCCGAAACGTTTTCAATATCGATATGGTGAATTTTCTTGGCGTTTTCTTTGCTTTTAAATTCCTTGTGAACTCTCGATATAAGCAGACTAATGATATAAGTACAAAAAATAAATTCGTTGTAAATTGTTCTCAAATAACAATATTCTTCAAACTCTTATAACCTACAATGCCGATGGAATAGATAGAATATGACTTGTCGATAACTAACTATATTAACTACTTTTCGCAGCAAATTCGAGATCTGAACGCGGTTTAATGCTACGAATTGTTCGAATTCAGCAAAACCTAATCACAAGCTAATAAATGTGATCATAAGCAATCTAATCAAATCCTCACATCCAAATTAATCTAATCCTAACCTGATAAACATGTGCATCGAAATAATTCATGGCTTTCACCGGCCATACATAGATATCAGTAGCAGAGTTGATTAAAACAAATGGCAGATCTTATGTACCCGGAACTGATCTTTGATGTTTAGCGGCAAGGTAATAAATGCTTCATGTCGAAGCCAGCCATAAGCTTAATTCAGAATTTTGTCAGTAACACGGGGTCCTCTAATTACTCATTCCATTGGTTCACATTTTTGCTGCGACTTAAACCCCCGCAGTAATAGATCAATTAAACTGTGTAAAATTCCAGCGACCTCAAAGAGCTTCACGAAGCAACCGAAATTTGAAGAGACCCTCACATCAACTCTGATTAGATTCACTCTAATTCATGGTTCCTGAATAGCAACGAAGCGACTATTCCTTTATTGCATTCCGCTCAGTCAGGAAATATGTGTTTTAGAAAGACTAAACTATAAATAGTTCGATGTATCATATAGGCTATTTTTCAAATGATTGAGAAAAGAGCTGAATTTGCAAACAAATTAATCTAGGATCAAATCCACTGTACTATGAATAATTTCACACAATCGTTCTTAAGGCAAATGGTAGTAAGTAGAATGAAAGCTTCAGAGATTTATTTAATTTATATAGATGGAACTGTTTAAAGATGAATGTTGATCAAACAATTGTCGGTAGACTTGATGGAGTCGGCAATGGTCTCGGCATTGAATCAAGGAATTCAGAAAATGCGGCATGCTACCGTCATCGGCACCAAAGGGTTGCAGCTGGTCTTGAACAGATGGAGTGATACTGAAAATAAAAATAAGGGTGTAGGCTGAATACAGGCGATTGAACAAGTAACTGTTTCTAAATTTCAAAGTATCATGTGAGATTTTGAAACAAATAGTAAAATTGAATGTTAACACACCTGAGTTAATTGTGGACTCAATGTGGTAATACACTTTTTGAAGAGACAATTCAATGAAAATAGATGAAATCAGATTAAGGAGGATGCTTCAGTTAGGAAATAGTATAGAATAGTTGAAGAGTTTGATTTGAAAGAAGATTAATGAACAAGTGACGACTTACGCTGTTGACAACACAGCTATTTTCAGTGCCGCCATCTTGAACTTTAAGTAAATTGAATTTTTATAGTTGAACGTGATTAAGATCACCATTAATATAATTGATTGAAACTGAAGCATCCAGTTGAAAATAAAGCAAAGCGGTTAGCAACTAAACAAAACGAAAGAAACTCTAGCACACAAACCAAGGAATAGATACATTACAGAACAAGGAAGAATTTAAGACTTATGGTTGAGAATGCAGGTGAAGTAGCGGCGGCCGACGACAGGCAGGCTGGAGATAATGAAAATTGCGTGTGGCTACGGTGGTGTATCAGTGCTTACTCTCCTTGAATAAGGAAAACCGGGTCTGACCTAAATTACCCTAACATTAAACTTACCCTAGAATAATCTTAATATTACCCAAACATAAATTATAATTAAATTCAGTTTGAAGAATAGAAATCTGATTAACGGTGGGAAATTTCCCACAGTACTGCTGGTGATTTCAATAACAGAATAGACCCCAAAAAATGTTTTATTCCTAAGAAAGATTCAAAAATCAGGATTATGACATGAAAGAAAAATTTCGACTAAACAAAGTCTTTCATGTGTCGTTGACGAATGGTGTCTCCTGGAGGTTTTTCTCACAATTTCTGAAGCATTACATTCTTATCCAGCTTTAGTTTGGAGGTACGTGGCCTCTCAAAATTTGATTTTCGGGTGCCTGTTTTGTGTTCCTGAAGGTTGTTTCGAAACATTCGAAATTTTTTAATTGTGAAAAGTAGGAGTTCTCTTCACGATGCAAGGTATTTATCCGTTTCAGTGTATCCTCGTATTAGGTACGAAGAACGCAATCCATCTTCTGGGGATTTCCTTAACTTTTGCTAAAGCCGAGCTCTGGCCACCACCATGCACGACACGACCATCTCAGGACCCGGCGAGCTTTATTGCTGCTCGAGGAGTTCTAGGCTGAGAATTACTGGAACTGTGCACTCAAGGCCCGCCTCTTGAGATTTTGTTTCCTTGTACTATGTTGGGAATAATAGGCGTCTCATAGGTGGCCAATGACCGGCCTAAAGAAAGCTATTGCCTAGTTAAGATCAAGCTTGCGTATAATGAAAACATTCATAATGCTAGCTGAAGCTCGAATTTAAACGTGTGTGTAGTGTGAGAATGGTAAGCGAATATTGTCATTGAATATTTTGTATTGGATCATTATTATATAATATTTATCTTCTGCAAATATTTTTATAATTTTGTGTCTTTTAGTGCCTGTTTGATTCTAATCGCGCAAGTACATAGCGGTTGTTCAAGCGCGTGCGTGTCTGCGATAATTTTCGTGTCTTGATGTTGCCATGACCTGAAAATATATTATTTGTGGGAAAATATAAAATAGGGTTAGCATATAAAATAAAATGCAGGGAAAGGATTTGACCAGAAATTGAAAATTGATTCTTAATTTGGTACATACCAGTATTTTTAATTTGAAAGACGCCACATTGTGTATTCTCATTTGTAACGAAAGTCAAATGTTCTATGTTATATGTAAAATTTGTATTTTCATGAGCCTTTCTCCAATTATAATATAGTAACGTCATTATTGTATTGAAAGGATTTGTGTTAACTGGATTTTGAAATTGCAGAATATTTGAACCTTGAGAAACCGCCTGGCTAATCTGCTAAAGTATAATAAATGTAATATGTGCGTGTAATGATCACTTTTTAATATGAATATTCATAATAGTTTTTGCCAATAACGTTAAAAAGGTATGTAAGATAAATTTTCTTCAAACAGTACATAATTTAGGGATATTTAAAGAAGAAAACTTTTTACATGATCTATCGAGTACAAGGAATTTTATTTGGATTAGACTTGATTTTTGATGATTGGATAATTCGGACGACTTTACAAAGATTTATAACATTGCTCCTGTGTGTAACTATAGACGCAGAATGCACGTTTCTGCGGTAAAGTATTTCATGTCGCTACCTTTAGTTCAGCCGTGAAGCTTGCATGTCGGCCAACAGCGTATAAATTTCCCCGAGGGATGTCGTCCAATCTTAGATTATCAAGATACTGTTACATTATCAAGATACTGTTAGATTATCATGATACTGTTACATTATAAAGATACTGTTACATTATCAAGATACTTCAATTATCAAGATACTGCTAGAATATCAAGATACAGTTAGATAACCAAGATACTGTTATATTATCAAGATACTGCTAGATTATCAAGATACTGTTAGATAACCAAGATACGGTTAGATTATCAAGATACTGTTATATTATCAAGACACTGTTAGTATCTTGATAATCTAAAAGCCTACTGCTACAGCTTCGAAAGAAGCTACAATAAGATTTAACTCGCCTACTGATTCAAAACTGTGCGCCTATAAAATAAAAATCAAGAAGCTGCGTACCCAAGCTTTTTCGGATACTTTACTGAACCTGCAACTTAAAATACATATCCCAAATAATATTACAGAAAAATAAGAAAGATACAATTCATAAATATTACATGTGTGAAATGAATATTTCATTCAGCAGGTGTCACCGCGTGGCGTCGCGTGCCACACGACACGCCCTGCGCACGGCGCGCTCAGCTTCTTAACTCATTTGTTTTCAGCATAAAACTCGTAAATAAACGTTACGTAAATGCGGAAAATAAAGGATTCCCCGGCAGGTTCGTCACTAAATGGGGTGATTCGCCGATGACTATTTGCTATATGTTAATTGTTTCAATTGATCGTCCTTCCTCATAGAATCTCAGGAATAAATCTTTGTGATAATGACCGTGGCATGATTATGCCGGGATTTTAAGCAAAAATCTAGCGAGCACAGGTTTACCTTTCATCTCACTTGGTTGCATTGTCAAGAAAACACGGAAATGTTTGATTATTTATAAATCGATCAGAAAATCAACATCCTTCGAGCATTTAAGCGGCAGAAAGTTTTCAAAATTTTCAGTTTCAAATCTATTGCGTTTTGATCTTTTTTTGGATATCTCCCTTTTACCTTGCATTGTAATCTGAGTGAGGTTGGGGCGGGAACGCGCCACAAAAATATTTAGATTATATAATATCAAAATTATTTAATTTAATATGTTTATCGAGATTCTCTAGCGCACCAATGTACGCAACTTATAAAAAATTCGACTTTATCAAGTGGTTAAACGACATATTCAATTAAGGGGAGCGTCTGGGTCCAAAATCGACAATTTTGGCTTTTCCGGTTCTTAGTATCACCTTAAAGCTGACATTCTGCCCTAACCAACGGTACCACTGCCATCTCTCTACGTTGATTTATGATTTCACGACATTTCATGAAAAGGGGGCGGGTGGGGGAGTTCTTCAAGTAATTAGATAGGAACTAATTAGCTGCTGAGCTCTTTAAATATAGTGTCTACTTGAGTTGTGCTGCAGTTACGTGTTTAGTCTCATCTTAAAGCTGACATTTCGGCCTATCCAATGGTACCACTACCATCTCTGTACGTCGATTTTCACGTACACGACACTTCATGAAAGGGGGGTGGGGGGGATGAGTTCTCTCAGAAATTAGATACGAGATAATTCGCTGTCCACCACTACAAATATAGTGTTTTTGTGAGGTCTGACTCAGTGTGCCTCCGGGCTTTGTAGGGAGAGATGCGCATGTAATTGCTCCCATCATCCTTGAGTGGAATCAAGCTCCAGAAACGTTTAGTTTGGAATCTATGCTACATTGAGCGCATATTGGGGTGCGCGCGGGACTTTGTCGCGCTCTCCTCAACACTCACACTTATTGTCACGGAATACCTATCTCCTCCTACAGTTTACAAGCTACAGCATTGAGAGATATACCATTCGATTTGCAAAGGAGAGATCTACAGAATTGCGTATGGATTTTTGCTATTTCGTTATAGTTTGAGAAATATTTGGCAAAAAATTGCGATTAGTACAGTGCATTAGAGCTAGAGATGTCGTATCTTTGATACAGGCATGCCCGCTTCTTAAAATCGACGAAAACGTGAAGTCACGGACGGACAGACGGACAGACAGATAGACAGACAGACGGACATGGCGAGCACAATAGTGCATTTTTTTCTATAAAGAGAAAATGCGCTAAAAATGGCCTACTGTGAATTCAACTTGGGACAAAATTTGCACTCTGTCATGCTAGTTCAAGCGGCTAAAGTCATTAGAGTAGCCTACATTTTAACTTTGCGTGTCTTGACAGCCTTCGATTCGGCTTTGGCTCACTGATGAAAAAATAAATGAATTAAAGTTGACGTTCTTTAAAATTGTTTCTATTGCTCGCAAGGTTTGTGTCAAATAGTACTTACGAACAATCTATTTGAATCATTTTCGAGGCCAATTAAATGGATATTGAGGCATTCCTAAAACAACTTACGTTGTGGCGTTGCCGAAAATGCAAATGAGCTATAAACCCCAATCCCGAGGATGAGCATGTCTTGTAAAAAAACTATTTTCTTATAATAGCAAATTCTGGTCAATTTTTACCACCAATTGCCAAAATAAATACTTCTTCAATGTTTTGCAAGCAACAGAAGAATATGGTATTCATGATAAAATGTAGCGCGCATCACCAATGGCGTTGTCACGGACGGTGTTGTCAACTGCATGATTGTTTTGTTGACCAAATGTGCCGTGAAGTGCATAATACGATTAGCCGACAATTGGTTTCGTAAGGCGAAGATGACAAAATTTCGTTGTCGGATAACTGCATGCTATCTTATCTGGATGTTCGTACGAATGTAAATTCCGAAAAATTTGCAATCACTAAGTATAGTAATATTAACATTTTTAAACCCTCCAGGAAGCAAAACTAGTAACTTACTGAAAGCCTCAAGCTTGAGAATTTACTTTATTTCAGTACACTTTGAGCTCCTTAATTACCAGACCGGCTTTTAGAGCAAGAAAAGACTTAAAAATTTTCAAATTAGGCAGTGCAAACTATTTTGCCGTTGAATTACATTACCCAAATAAATCAAATTTTGTTTCTTATTCTACAAAAGATATTTCATTAAACGATCTTCAATAGCCTATACTACTCAGACCGAAACAATATAATTTGAAAACGATTTCCAGAGCTCTTATATATATATAGTACTATGCAGCGCTACCAAAAAAAATGTAGTCTCCAAAACGGAAATTTCAATCAATGGTAATTTGCCCCGTTATTCACCACAGTCATTCAAAAACTTTCCATAAATATAATGTAATAAAAAAATTCATGAATTTGTGTAGCATGTCAAGTTTCCTGTATTCTTAGTAATTATATACTAAGAAGAAGCACGTTTTAGAAGTCGTGCTCCGTAAGCCTTTGTTCATGTTTCATGTTACTATGTCGGTTCCAATAAAGCCTGTTCCGTGCTGCCGTGTTCTTCCTCCCTTCACGCGCCTAACTTCATACATTACAATTTGTACAACCTAGTATGGGACATGAATACTTGTAATATTCGAATAATATCGTGCATAACGCAGTTAAAATCTCGTGATTATTCACTCAAAATTTGTCCAATTCAAGAGCACCAGTTGGTAAAAAACGGGTAAGCACCAGTTGGGTAATTAAGGTTGTCTTATTGTTTTGATACTCATATCCTCTGAGCAGCTGATAAAAAAATTAGCAAATGAATAAGTTCCGATCCTAACACTATTTAGAGGCGTGCGTGACCCTGCATTAATTTGGGCCGCCTATAGACTCAGACCGCACGTAAATAAGCTTATACATGTCCGCTTCGGCTCAGGATTCGAAGAGCAGCCCCTAGGCAGTTTGCTACCTCAGTATGACTCGGCTCGGCCAACCCTTGTCATACTCTCAGGCGACAAAAAGTCTGATAGAAGATTCTGACCACTGACCAGAAACTGATTTTGATCGGGTAGTCAAAGCAGACCCAGAATAACTTTGCGCCGAGTGTAGTGACTATTTGGCCGAAGTCTAGACTGTCTCCGAATTTTGTTAGGAGAGTGGCAACAATTAAGGCTCATGAAATATGTTAATGAACCAAGGCTATTTCATCCATGTAGCTATAGTACGGTGCGCAGTTTTCATAATCTAATCATATGGAAGATGGCGTTTAAAGTGTTATAAACTTTGTGATAATTATAAGGACTGATTTTAACATCCAGCTCTCTTCCTATTCACTACACATCAGAAGTTCGAACGAATGTAATGCCTTAGCATTGCTCTATTAAAATTCTTTGTGATGGTTATTGGATACTATTTTCAAGCAGCAAAATTATTCATCAAAACTTTCAAGGGAATAAGCAGCGCTTTTTGCGGTGCCCGTATATCGACTCGGGCCATTTACTTCATCGTTTATTGAAAAACTTTGATTTTCAGGCACTGAATTGCCACTTCGAATGATAAAGGCTAATTACGGAAGAATCACGTCAGTATTAATTCCCCTTCATCCGACGATGGATAATTTCCCTTAAACTCTCTCCAGACGTCGGCGTTACTGAAGCACTCGTTCCCGACGCGCGTCTTTATATCCGTTTCCGATAATTCCACTCTGGCACTCGCTGTAGAGCGACCTCCTGTCTCTTGTTGAGTGCCTTCAGGGGGCTATAATTCGGTGGTACGCTGCTACCAAATAGCGCTTATTTGAAGGCATTCCAATGTTTATTTTACCTCTCGCGGCACAGGATGACATTCTTCAAATCCTACTGTAAATTTGAATACCAACTTGTTCCCTTTCGCACGGTTTTCGTACTATTATTGGGCAAGTGCCCTAACTCCTATTTGCACTAAAGGATTCTTTTTCTTGGCAATTATAGGCATTTCTCTATCTTATTGTAGCGTGCAGAGTAATGCTTCTGCCCCTTCTAGGTTACGATAGTGTTATATTATTCTACTTTTAGTTATAATTTTTACTGAATTGTATTTACACAATTTGACCTAACAACATTTAGGCAATGCCTAAAATCAGGTATTTTCCCCTATTAATATCCGCATAACGAAAGAAGAAACAGATACTTGAAAGATCCGATGATGCCTGAACTTGTGCGCACCACCCAACACAATCAACTTCCATGATCCCCTATCATTTATTCTCAAGTGGATTTACAGCAATTTTCCAAAACATTGCGCATTCGAACTTAGAAAAAAAAGTTCTATAAATTTTTTGCGATATTATCAAAACCTATCTTTGAAAAATAAAAAAAAATGATTTAAAAATTTGAAGGATTAAAGATTTTTATTTATGCGATTAGCAACAAATTCCGAATCTTCACTTTTCGCATCTGTCGATAGATTTTCTAGGCCATTCCTTAGCTTTGGGCAAATGTGTTCACGGAAGGAAATGCGTCGTCCTGCATTGAGGAGAGCCTGGCGCATTCTTCAAATAGCTGTGAGCTGTGAGCTGCAGGAATAACTTTGAAAAGTTTTTCGTAAAAATTACTTCTGAGGGTCTTGGCCATTGATATGATTGAAGTTAGTAGGTAGAAGGCAAAATGAATTGGAAAACTTTTGGCAATACAAATAAATACATCTTACACAAATCGACAATTGCAGAGGTTCGACTTTCTTACGGACTGTAAAAAGAACAATAAATTCTGAGGGTTCATAGAAAAATGTTCCTTATATACGTTATTGTTTACATTTCACGAATGTTCAAGACAAAAAATAAATTGACCTAATTACCATTAGATGGTTATAAGTGGATGAGTTAATTCTGTAATGAAATCCTTTCCAATCTTCTCAATAGAGAAGAGAAGAACAGGAGAGGCAAAATGAGAGTTTGATTCTTTTCCGGTGTTCGAGTATCGGTGCAACTTGACAATTTAGATCTAAATTCAATTTAGATCAAAAACAAAATAAGATATATGTTTTTGCGATTGAAAATAAATAGAGTTAAGAATCTGATACCAGAGGTAAGTAATTGAAATTGTAAACAAAAGTTTACAGGACAAACGAAATGTAAATTTTAGTTTATGAATAGACATTTCATCTCCGAAGTTGATCAGACATAGGGACCTAACTAAGGTTTAAAACTGGAATGTATATTCAAATTTTCGTTCAAATCTGTTCAGTACATTGGAAGAAATGTCTTGTTAACCGTGAATTTCGGCACGTGTCGCCATATAACTCACAAATGAAGGCGAAATTTAAAAACTTGTCCCGAGCTAAACATTACCGCTAGGTCCTAATATATACGTGTACCAAATTCCACCGAGCTACGTTCATTACTTTGAAAGATATTCCTTGTTCACTGAATTTGGAGGCCGGTCGCGATGACCGGCCGCAAGTCCGGCCGAAATTTGTACGAGACGTAAGAAAATGCTTGATGAGAATCCAAGTTTACATCACACCAATTTTGGCAGGGGTTCTATTCGAAATATTTTCGCCAAGAATGTTCTAGAATAGAATAGAAGTGTCGGCGTTGAAGAAATAGGCCCATGGCCTGTTGCCGATTCTTGAACTTTTCGTGACTTGATTCACAAGTTTGTTCAGAGTCGACAAGAGGTTAGTGGTGCAGGATCTCCCGGCAATAAAGCCATGTTGACAGTCTGATAGGAGATTATTAGCAGTCAAATGATCTATCAATCGATCCCTCACAACAGATTCCATTACCTTGCAAACGACACTTGTCAAACTGACAGGGCGATAGTTGCCCGGGCAGCTTTTGTCACCTTTTTTGAACAATGGTGTCACATAAGCTTCTTTCCAGTCAGCCGGCAAAGGAAGCGTGAACTAAAGAATGTTCCATGGAAATTACCCGGAAAGCATATGTTCCATGCAGGACACGGTAAAGATTAGTAGGAAAGAAGCTCAACGCCGACGCGCGCCAAACAAGAGGTATCAACGTCTGTACTTGCTCGACTCGTTAGAGATGCCCAGCCGCTGTCGACTACGTCAACCTGGCTCTAGATAAATGGGGCTACGTGAAAATATTATGAATATTACCAAATATACTTAATCGATAGATAAAAGTTTTATTCAGTGGTACAATAAATCAGCCTCAATTTATCACACTATTACGCAAGATACGCAATACACAAAATTCACAGCAAATTTACGCAATATGTCGGGTGAACATGAAAAACTGGAGCCGCCAATTTTAACACCTTCACCTCGTAATCGTCCTTGAAAATTCCAGATTTTTATCCAAGAACAAAAAAGTTGCACGCAGAATGTGATTAAAACTTTGAAGCAAACTGCACCCGTGGGATCTGCCTACGTACGTTGTTCGTCTACGGAAATTGAACTTGAAACTTCATTAACCCTTGAGCTACCAATGTTTTCTAATGCAAAATAACACATTACACCCATATCACATTGCTGCATCTTATTTGCTGAAAAATTCGTAGCAAGTGACTTTGCAAGCATTGTGCACCTAAAAATCCAGCATTATGTGAGTAAAGGCGATAAATTTTTCCACTTGGACGAATAGCTTCCACTCGGTAATTAAGGCAAAATGCCCTGTTGAAAGGCGACATGTGCTTGTTCATACAGCTATATAGACGCTAGAAGAATCCGCATACTTCATTGGATTACGCTATACCTACTCATATGATCTTGTACTTTTCAAGTTCTTGTGGTTTTCAGTAGCAAATTATGCGAGTTAATCGAAGGAGGGGAGAAAAATAATGACAGAGAAATACTGTCTCTTAGACAAAGTTAGGGGAATTGTCTGACCATAGACAATGCTTTTTTACATTGATGTCAGTGTAACTAAAATCTATTATCGATATTTATCTGAGACGCATGCTATTCTACACTGAAGTTTTCAACTTCAGACGTCATACTGCAATTGAAAACTGGGCCTATAGTTTCAAAAAAAGTTAAGAGATCGTAAATTCATCAGACAATCATTGACAGTTTTTCAAGCAAAATCCACCAATCATAGACAAGAAAATAGAGCGTAAGTACTTACGTTGACTTAGCGAGTTTTGAAAGTATGGCTATTAGAATCTCAACTGTCTAATGATTTTACATTGAGTTTGTTGCGGGATGATCATGCGACAAAGTAGGGGCTCCATGTCTAGACAATATTTATCATCGGGCATATAAATAATACGACCACATGTGAACTTACAAGTGCGATTCATGTCGTGACTTAAAATTTCCAGAATGAAACTTTTTTACATTAAAATTTTCAGCAGCTAAACTTTTCAAATATAGACGAATTTCTCGCTAAACCAAAAGCCCACAACCTGCCTTTCCCAGCGCGAAAACCCTATTTAAGGCAGATACCGCCACTCCTGCACATCAACAAGATATTTCCTTCAGAAGAATTTTAGGGAAGTTGACCCTTGAAGTTACGGTCTCACAGCAGAGCAATCACGGAACATGGCAGCGTCGGGCCCGGCTCTCGGAGGCAATCATGGGGCAATATAAACTTTCCTTCCAGCAACGCTGGAAACTTTCCAAAACTAACGAAACATTGCGTCTATTTTGAGAGTCCGCCGTTAAGAGAAATATTTTTAGTTTTCGAGATCAGTTCATCTTATTTGTACGGGCAATTAATACTAATTGTTTCAATTATTTAGATCATTTAAATAACGTAAAGTGTTTCGCTTAAAACATTTGGGGCCGTTCGAAAGCGTATACACAAAGCTTGTATAGTGCCGGCTGTTAATTATACGTGTCAGAAATTTTATTTTTAATGTCGGAATAATGCTGCATCGCAAGTACGAGATGATTATATAATTAAAGTTTATTTTAATTTCATTTTACCAACAAAAGATTTAATAATTCAACTTAATTTACGTCTGTGATATAAATAAAAAATAGGATTCCCTTGAAATTTGGAAACGGGAGTTTAATAAGGGATCCAGTATAATAATATTACATTAGTTTGAAAACATTTGAGATATTTTTGGAGGAGGGACGATTTTATGGAAGAAACAAGATATAATATTTACATGGGACTATTTAACTCTGTTCAACACAGGGCAAAAGATCGATTGTCTCATAAAACTCACTTCGATAAACTGTTCAGTTTTTATACTTGAATTTCAGGATTCATCACAGAATGTCATTCAACTCGGGATTGAGTAATTTTATGTGCAGCTTTATTACTTTATCGATTAAATGGTCAAAGAATTTGTTTAAAAATTCCTATAAATCCTGAGGTTGAATCATTTTGGGATAGAAGTTTAATGAAGTACCTATGCCTTATGTACATATGTAAAATTTTATTTTTATTTGCTAAATATTATTCGCATTAATTCGCATTCATATTCAATCAAGATAAAAATGTTATAAATGATGACTTTATCTGATGACGATCGAATGTTTTAAATATATTCATAGATTTTCGGTTATTCCTTATTTCACTTTGAGCATAACTTCTCAGCACACTAGGAAACTTTTGACAAAACATTTTTAGCGCATTTTCTCATTTATGGAGAAAATTCACTATTGTGCTCGCCATGTCCGTCTGTCTGTCCGTCCGTCTGTCTGTCCGTCCGTGACCTCAAGTTTTCGTCGACGAGAAAATGCGCTCTCTGTCACTCACTGCTGTGAGTACTGAGTTATATTTTTTTGAATTCAAGGCTACCCCCCCCCCTGCAAATTCTTTCAGATTTATTGCCTATCGATACATTTTATGCATTTCTGATACATTTTCTTAAAATTCACGGTATGCTTTTTATTTATTTATTTATGCTCTTTCACGCGTACCTATTTCACATCAATTTTAGTAAATTTTTCACGATCGTGACTAAAATTGGTTTCATTATAATTCAATGCATTTCCTTTAATAAACTTCATTCATTTATTTTTCAGTTTTGCTTAATATGCCATCAATTTTCAGTCGAACATTGTTTGAGAGGCCTATAGCACCGGAGTTATTGAATAAAGTAGCAGCAACATATATAGCATTAGGACATCACCAATGTCTAAAATTGGAGACGTCGATGGACCCAGGCTCACAAAATGTGAATATTTTATGGGACTCTAGAAATTATCTTGATATTTCAATCATTTACTGCCATTGGCAGCAAATGATCGATGTCGGAAAAATCTCGGGGCAGATCATGGAACATCTATGAAGAGCAATGCAGGGTTTATCTGCCAGTCATTCTCAAATATTCTTGCATCCAATATCAAATTGTACGTATTACCTCAAACAAATACTCTCTTCAAACATTAGTGCGTTACTACTCTACCATAAAATCCATTGAATTATTTTGAAATTTTAATGAGGAGCTAATTAAGTGATAAATTGGTCTTTACGCAAAGTTTAATCAGATGCCCTAAGTTTATCCAGGCAATTTCTTAAATGACTTCGACTTTTCGGGATGTAAAATATCATACGTGTAAAAAGCAGGCTGAGAAAAGGACTTAATAAAATGCTTTGTAAAAAAATAAATATAGAAATTGTTCGATTTTATAGTTTGTTGGACAAATATTTTATTCGGACAGAATGAGAATTTTATTCATATTGAACGAGAATTTTATACGCAGGCTTCTGGCCCTGTAGCCTGGATCGCAAAAGCCAATATATTTGACATGTAAAACTGATGGAGTCACTGAATAAAACATATTTTTGCAACTAAAAAATTCGAACTCTCACGCTCTAAATAATTTTACCAATATTATGCGTCTTAGATATTATATAGCAGTACGTATAATATCCCAATGAATATTGCCGTATATATTTCATTTTTCTTAAATTACTTCTCTCTAGTGGAAGAACTTATACAAAGGAATGCATTTCAATGAATCTCTTTACACCAAATTTTCGTAACAATCTTTTAATGTTCCTTTTACTGAACAGTTTGACATGTAAGCTCCTCTTAACCCCGTTTACTGTCGCTATATCAAGCTATTGTTGGCTCTGTAGGCAACTACGACTCGCCGTCCATCTTCAGCTCCCCGCCTTCATTGCTCGTCAAAGTGGACCCATAAAACGTCCTCCAGGCCGCGACGCTCTGCAAATACGGGGACGTGCAAACACGAGACGACTGAGTTGGGGCTACAGAGGACTAGCGACCACGCGAGACGACTGAGTTGGGGCTACAGGGGACTAGC
>NW_025940054.1:0-647 GCF_000764305.2 Hyalella azteca
GGTGGGCGCTTTGTGTCAAAAGCCGTGAAGATGCCCGGCTGCGTTACGCTCGGGAAGGTATATGAATCGCACTGTGGACTTGTGCTATGCTGACCTCTAGCTATCCACCCAACGAAAACCTCGCAGGTTAGGTCCAGTTAGGAACAGGTTCCATTAAAAATTTACGATGCCGACCGCCAAAAACGGATTTCAGATTCTTAATCTACACCCCAAAAAGATATAATTAAAAAAACGCCCTTTTTTGGATGCACTTAATCTAAAGTAATATTAATACCCATGGGCCTCCTCAGAGATGTAGTCCATGAAGGGTACCTGTACTATGTCTTCTTTAAGTCCTGAATTAGGTCTCACGGCGGTCGGTTTTCAGGTTCTACCATTCCTGATACTGAATTTGATTATTTACATCATGCAGGAACGAAGATTTGCTTGTATCCGGTCTTCGGGCAGGTCGGTCTTCAGGCTGTTCATCTCACGCGCGTAGACGTCAGGATAGTGCGATTCCTTGAAAGCTTTCTCCAGTTCTTCCAACTGGAATGACGAGAAAATCGTCCGACTGAAAGAAAAATATTAACATAATTAACTATATTTTGCATACAATTTATGAATCGCCACTACTTATGGGTAGCTGAACATTTTTTTGAATAAGC
>NW_025940055.1:0-1445 GCF_000764305.2 Hyalella azteca
GTGCCTGCGTGCCTGTGTATCGTGTGTCTGCGTGTGATGTGTCTGTATGCTTTTATAGGTGCGTGTGCCTGCGTGCCTAAGATGTGTCTGTCTGCTTGCCTGCGTGTGGTGTGCCTGCGTACCTGCGTGTGGTGTGCCTGCGTGCCTGCGTGTGGTGTCTACGTGGCTGCGTGAGGTATGCCTTGCGTGCCTGCGCTGTACATCAGAACCATGGAACAAGTATTTTCATTTCTCATTAACGACGATTTTAAGAACAAACTAATTAGTCCTGCAATAAACCAACGTAATTCTTAAGCAACGCTGCTGGGAATTCCTCTAATCCTGGAGCTAAAATGTTTGACAGTTTCTAGATTTTTTCGATGTCACAGGATCCAAGTTGTAGAGAAATTTGTCCCATTTTTTCTGGTAACTACTAACTAGTAGCTTGTTAATAAAATTCATTCAAGGCCTGTAATTGACGCGAAAATCAGACCTTGTCTTTCTCTCTTTTTGATATTAGAGCTCAAAACTTGCTTTATCCAACGGGTTCGTTTTCTCTGTGAAATTTCTTTCTTTTTGGAATTCTGTGCCTTTACTTATCGTTCTTATCTGATCAATTCGCATGCGCAGCTGCTATATAATTTCGCGTTTAGTTTGGTATGTATTCGTTTTAATCTTTGCTTTTCCCGAAGAACTTTAGCCTCCCGTCGAATTTTGAAAAGGCAATAGAAATAAAATTTTGGTTCGTAGAAGATTAAAAAAATTCAATCCCTTAGAAAAATGAGTGTGTCATATTGCTCATATAATGACACACTTCCAGCATGTGGCGCAGGTACGTCCTTTTGCGTGGAAAAATGTATGGATAAGTCACTATTTAGTCCAAGGTTCTTAATTTTTTTTAGTGTTATCTGTCCCATTCGTCTGGCTGGGTCACTTTATGTTCCTGATTTTTTCCACCCTAACCCCCCAGCCGCCCCCATCGACCCCACACGGGTCCACGCGGGTCACGGGCTACCAGGTTGGGTACCGGGCCATTCCCCCTACAACTTTGGCCCTCCCACGGGTCCACCCCATGCCCCCAGACCCCAATGGAGCCCACCAACCCCTAATGGGCCCGGACTCCTACGTAGACCCTGGGGACTTTACTTGGAGATCATTCCTGGCCAAGGGCCCTGAGGGTGTCTTGGCCCTGACACTGAGGACACTCCAGCACCACACTAAATACGCAGTCACAGTTCGGGCCATCAACGAGGTGGGCACTGGCCCACTGGCCCCACCCTGTCTCTTATACACATCTAGATGTGTATAAGAGACAGGTGCCTGCGTGCCTGCGTGCCTGCGTGCCTGCCTGGCCTCCTGCAGGTCTCCTGGCAGGTACTGTGCCTGCGTGCCTGCGTGCCTGCGTGCCTGCCTGGCCTCCTGCAGGTCTCCTGGCAGGTACTGTGCCTGCGTGCCTGCGTGCCTGC
>NW_025940055.1:1450-14858 GCF_000764305.2 Hyalella azteca
GGGGCGTGTAGTGTGGTGTGGTGGGGGGGGGGCGTGCAGTGTAGTGGGGTAGAGGGCGGGTAGTGTGGTGTGGTAGGGGCGTGTAGTGTGGTGTGGTGGGGGGCGACGTCCCAAATAAATACTAAGAAAAACTAAGGGTGATGGGTGTTGAATGGTGTGGTGATGGGTGTTGAATGGTGTGGTGATGGGTGTTGAATGGTGTGGTGATGGGTGTAGAATGGTGTGGTGATGGGTGTAGAATGGTGTGGTGATGGGTGTTGAATGGTGTGGTGATGGGTGTTGAATGGTGTGGAGGAAATGCATACCAGTGAGGGAGGGTACGTGCACAGTGGAAGGGTACGTGTAGAGTACGGGGAGGACGTGTATAGTGACGGAGGACGTGCAGAGTGGTGGAGAGCACGTGCATAATATAGTATAGTATAGTATCTTCGGCATTAAAGAATAGGCCTGGATAGGCCTGTCTTGGTCATAGTAGCGGGAAACAGGAGGTTGAAGTTCATAGTAATGGCCGGCGTGTAGAATATTGTCGGATACTCGCGGTGTCGCGGCGTGTAGAGTGGGCGGGCATATTGGTCCCCCTGCAGCATCAGTGATAATTAATATACAGTAAATTTTATTTATGTAATCAACCTTAAATGTCGGATATTTTCAGTGCCCAGCGCCCCAGGCCCAGTAAAAGCCCTCTCTGGGGGCCCAACAAGTGTGGTGCTGGCCTGGCAGGCCCCGATGTTCCCCAATGGGGCCTTGACTCACTTCACTCTCTACTACCGCCCACTAAACGCCCATCAGGTGAGTGGTGGTGCCCACTCATTCTAGTAGTAACCCCTTCCATTCCACACTTTAGAGAGGTCGACACTTTAGAGAGGTCAGTTCTGAACCTGATCTACTTATTATGAAAAAGTGCGTAAGTGGAGTTGCTTTTGTGTGCATCTGACAAAGCGGTTTCAAAATTATCTTCATAAAAAATATGTTTTTATTATATTCTACTCCATTAACTTAAGAATAACCTTCGATAGGTATTTACTCATCGGTGACCTCTGAACATTTGAAAAAAACTAAGATCTTCCTTGCGATAACTTATGTAAATTGAACTGAGCTTATGCTTCTCGATAATAATTCCATATTTTCAGGAAAATTTCTGAGGAATATATTTTCTAAATTACCAAGTCCTTTAGCATTATATTAAAAAATTGCTATAGAGTTCAGATGCATGAACTGCTTAATCAAATTTTAATCCTAGTCAGCATCATGGTAAAAATAAGCAGCTATCTATCTCCACTGCGTTAACTATCTCCACTGCGTTAACTATCTCCACTGCGTTAACTATCTCCAATGCGTTAACTATCTCCAATGCGTTAACTATCTGCCGAATGTGAATAATAATTTACAAAATAAACAAAAATTCCTTCCCTGAGAACACGAAATTCATCCCAATTAATATAATAATTGAGAAAGTGCAAAATTGACTCCCATTTTATTAGGCTCAAATCAAAGAGAGAAGAATTTCAGTTACAAACTTTCATTTCCAGGCGAAACAGAGCGTGAAAGTGGACGTCAGTCGCCCACCGTCCACTCTTCTGTCGGCCGCCAGTCGCCACGCCCGGGACGCTTATCGCCCCTCCTTCCGTCCCGTCCTCAGCGACGTGTTTGGCGTCCAGCTGAGCAACGTACACGGGTCGCTGGACGTCTCTGAGCTGCTGGACATCAACCGACGTACCGACGTCTGGGTCCAGGAGATCGACGAGCTCGACGGACACGCGAAATTTGAATTTTGGATGACGGCGAGCACAGCAGTGGGGGAAAGTCCCCCGTCGGGGGTGGTGGTACACACCCCCAGTGAGACGGGTAAGTGGGAGAGAGTCCCCCATCGGGGAGGGGGTGCAGACCTCCAGCGACGAATAAGTGGGGAAAGTCTCCCGTCGGGGGTAGGGGTGTAGACCCCCTCAGAGACACCGGTAAGTGGGGGAGAGTCCCCCGTCGGGGGTGGTGGTGCAGACCCCCAGCGACAGGGGCAAGTGGGGAAAGGTCCCCCGTCGGGGGTGGGGGTGCACGCCCCCAGTGATACGGGTAAGTGGGGGAGAATCCCTCGTCGGGGTGACGTTACTGACCCAGTGGTCCAATAAAATCCTCTGCTTACGAACTCAAAAACTATAATATATGAAAATTTACAAATACGAGAAGCATTTAATTCTACTTTCCGTCCCGGACTTACGTTCACTGAATTATTCAGGGGACCACAAATTACAAGGTCATACATAAATATGTCTTTGATTTTAAATTTATCATCATTTCATCATCATTTGATTCATTACGAAAACAATAAATAAAAATTAAACTTTATACTATATACCTAATAATTTATAGTTACAATATGGTTTACAATATACATATGGTGGCCCAGTGGTAATTACAGTTAAGAGTACCAGGATTGGCGCAGAGAGGCGCGGGTTCGATCCCAGCTCTGTGCGCCAGTTTCTGGTCAGAATCGGCGAGGAGGCCGGGCGGTTAAGCACAGCAGAATTGTAGCAGTGAGTTGTGAGTTCGAGACCGCAACAAGCTGTGGATGTTCTGCGATGTTAAGAATCGGCGACAGGTCTATGGTCTAATAAACGTTGAAACCACTAGATTATATTATTCAATTATAAATGGCTGCAGGATATATGGCTGCAGGATCGCAGGATATATTTCTGCAGGATATATGGCTGCAGGATATATGGCCGCCATATTTCACATTACACACCATACATTGTGCAGTGGGTGCCTACATTCTCTCGCTGGGAGGCACGGTGCTGGCGGTGGTGGGCGCTAGTCTGGCGCTGCCCTGTCCTGCTGTGGGAACACCGGCGCCCGTGGTGACATGGTCCGCTCCTGGCAAGGTTATACCTCCTTATATTGTTTATTTCCTTTCTATTTGTTGAAATATTTAAATGGTAATGGTTAGAGCTCCTGATCTTGTCAATTTCTGCTATATTTCTTGAAATATTTAAGTGTAAGGGTTAGGGCTCTTTTAATTATTTATTTATTTTATATTTGTTGAAATATTTTAATTGTAACGGTTAGAGCTCCTGATATTATCTTTTTATGTTATATTCGTTGAAATATGTAAATGGTAATGGTTAGAGCTCCTTATATTGTTTATTTATGCCATATTTCTTGAAATATTTAAATGGTAATGGTTAGAGCTCCAGATATTGTCTATTTATGTTATATTTGTTGAAATATTTAAATGTAAGGGTTATGGCTCTTTTTATCTTTTATTTATTTTCTATTTGTTGAAATGTTTTAATATAAGGGTTAGGGTTTTCATTTTTTGTTCATTTTCTATTTGTTGAAATATTTATATGGTAATGATTAGAGATCCTGCTATTGTCTATTTATGTTATATTTGTTGAAATATTTAAATGTTAATAGTTAGACTCGATATTTTTTCTTCCTTTGCTGACAATGGAGGTATTTTAAAATAAATTTCTAATTAATTATGATTATTTCGTCATCTCATCAAGTAAGTATAATATTTTGTCCTTGGCTCCACAAACTTTTTTATTCAAAAGACAATATTCGAAAAGAATTTTTTTATTTTCCACGTATTTCCTAAAAATGTCAACGGCATTTTCTTCAAAATATTTCAGCCTACCTGACCCACTTTGTACCCAGGTGACAGGGCCCCACAACCCGCCTCTTATGACCCACTTTGTACCCAGGTGACAGGGCCCCACAACACGCCTCTTATGACCCACTTTGTACCCAGGTGACAGGGCCCCACAACACACCTCTTATGACCCACTTTGTCCCCAAGTGACAGGGCCCCACAACACGCCTCTTATGACCCACTTTGTCCCCAGGTGACAGGGCCCCACAACACGCTGCTGCTGCCCTCTGTGGGGCCACACCACACCCTCAATTTCACATGCACCGCACGCAACACCCACAACACGGATCACATCGTGTGGTCTGTGCGTGTGGTCTCGACGCCTGTGGCCCCCACACCGTTTGTGGAGCACAGCACCGAGACCGCGGTCCACATCACCTGGACCCCCCCAGCGGGGGATGGGGGACTGCCCATCGTGGGTGAGCATGCCTTGGGGGACACGATTTTATTCTCGAGGACTTTATTTTATAAATAAAATTATATGTTTATAGAACAATGATAAGAAATATAATAATGAAATAATATAATCTTTAAATTCTTAATGGAATAGTTTTGTTTAAAATTATAGTTTAGAGAATAATAATACAGAATATAATAATAAAATAATGTAATAATAAAATCGTAAATTCTTAAAGGAATAGTTACTTGATTGTTAGCTGAGGTTACTCACATGAGCTGAGTGCGTTGCGGTGGTGCAAGCGTGTCCCTCGCACTCAGCTACTCGGGGGTTCGAGCCTCACTCAAGTCAAATTCTTCATGGAAGCTCAGCTTATAACCAACTCAGCAATTCATCCAATTCTGGTTAATAATTGAGTACCGGGCTGGTCCAGAATATTGCGCAATGCAATAAAATTGTTATAGCGGACCAGCTAGCCAGTGATGGTACTACCTGTGGCCTTAGGACCCTGAAAAACCTATTTCTTTCTAATTTATCGTCCACTCGTCACCAGGATGGGCAATTGCAACAACAAATGAATGAGACTTTGTCCAAATAGAGGACATAACCACCACCACCACTGACGTCCCACCGCCTTCAGGTTACGTGGTCCGTTACGCGCTGCTGTCGCCGGAGCCTGAAGAGGGAGGTCTTACGCCGGCGGTCGCCCCAGGGTCGTGGCAGGAGCGCCAAGTCGACCCTAGCCTCGTCACCTTCGCCGTGTCGGGTCTGGCGTGCGGGTCAACCTACCAACTGCTGCTGCTGTCCCGCAATGCCCTGGGGACCAGCGCGCCCTCGGTGCATGTCACCACCAGGACCAAGGGTGGCGGTGGGTGACTAGAGTTGTAGTTAAGGCCGCAGGTAAAGGGTTGAGTTGGGATCTAGGGCACGGTGGGTGACTAGAGTTGTAGTTAAAACCGCGGGTGACGACAGTTCGGTATATAGGGCACGAAGTGTGACTAGAAATGAGTTTGAAACCACGGCGAAGGGTTGAATTGGAGCAAAGGGCACGGTGGGTGGCTAGAATTGTCGGTAAAGCCACGTGTGAATGGTTGACTTGGGTTCTAGGGCACCGTGGGTGACAAAAGTTGTGTTTGAAGCCGCGGGTGAAGGATTGAGTATGACTGCAGGGTAGCGGTGGGTGACTTGAGTTGTATGAGTAGTTGAAGCCGTGGATGGGGGGCTAAGTTGGAGTCTAGAGCACGGAGTTGGGGTCTAGGGTACGAGGTGATGGAATTATTAAAGGTGATAGAAAGATAGGTGCGGGTGATAGGTGAAAGATAGGGGGGGTGACTAAAGGTGATAGAAAGATAGAATTGGGGGTGAGAGGCTGAGTCGGAACATAGGCTCGGTGCGTCACACAGTAAGGACCGCTGGCTGGGATGAATGACAAGCGTTTTAGACGAGGTCCCGGTGTGTGTTTGATCTATCTTTGTATTTTTCCTTATTATTTTCCAATTCGGGTAAATTAAATTCACGACACGGGGTAGACACGATATATCGCTGATCATTTGAATATCTTGTGAGCATCGTAAAGTACGATGGTTAGTTAAATGCAAGCGATACTCTTTTATCTTGAGTACTATTCACTATAAACACTTGCTGGTTACAGTGCCTAGAGTGGCCAGGTGGCAAGACCTCCTGTCCATCAATTCCTCCGCTATCCACGTCCATCTGTACGCGTGGCTCTCCGGCGGCTGTGACCTGATGGCCTACAAGCTGTCCATCCGACCGCTGCTGCGGACACCTCAACTGGTGAGATGGCATCACAGGAAGTGAATGGTCATAACAAGTGTCAAGTGGTCATACGTGGTGGTTCGTGGTCATGTAGAGGATCTTTAACTATTTCTTGTCCCATGTCCATTTTTTTGTATTTCTTGTCCCCTTGCGAATTTTTGTTAGGCATAATCAATGAAATTTCAAGACCTGGGAATGGTAGCAGCACAGTATGATTCCATTGGCTACCTCGCGTCAATTGCTTGGTTCCAAACGCTTTTTGCTTCGGCCATGACGTGAGAGTCGTTAACCTGACTGCGCTGGCGTCTTGCAACTGCTTTTGGTAAATCTAAATGAAACACAGAAAAAATATTCATACTTTCCTTGAATCAAGGTGTCACTGACAACCTTGTACAGTCATGGAAATGAATATTACAACTAGAAATTCTCCACATTATAACGCACTAGGTCTGTGCTGATATTAGGAATGTGTACTTAAATTATATTTAGCCGTTCTTGAATTACACTTGATAGAAATTAATTATGTTTTATACAATGACACGGATAATAAATTTGAGTTCAAGGTGACGGGTAACTGCGCTGAAATATGACGATTAGAAATCTTCCAACGTTGGTAGAACATTTGCGGGGATAACTCAAGCAGAAATATTTACATGGTTGCAGCAACATATTCAATTTGTGCCCATATATTTTAGGAGCTTCACAGTGGAAAACTTGTTATATTTTGTCCTCTTAAGCCTGGTGAAAATCTAAAAACTAATTTGTCTGTCTCAGTTATTAGTATATTTGTTAGTATCAGTTATTATTATTACATCGTTATTATTTGTCAGTATCACTTATTATTATTACATTATAACATTGGATCATATAATTATGGCGGATAACCGAAGTTTCCTATATTAAGCCTTACGAGTAATTAAATATTAATTCCATTGTTATGTTCAAGTTTCTTCCTCTGAATTTCTGAAAAAATATAAGTTATTTCATCGTCTAGAGGTTCTTCTACTGTTGTATTAGAACTAACGCTGATAATAATATTTTAATCCGCAGCCTTCGTCGGAGAAAACATACGAGTATCCGGGCTCAGAAGACACTGTGGTGCTCAGTGGCCTGGACCCCAGCTCGTGGTACCACTTGACTGTCAGTGCCACCAATTCTGCTGGTACCACAACCAAGGTGTACCACGTGGCAACGGCCGACATATCTGGCGGTGAGAAGAAATTTGAAAACATTTTAGCGTGAAAAAAGGGATAATCGCGTTATGGTTTTGGAAATTTCTTGGAAAAAGTATCAAAATTTTATAGTGGTATATTATGGGTATGTGATTAAATTCTTTTAAGAACTGTTATTAAATATTGAAAAACCTCAATCACTGGCAACTTTTAAAAGATTCCATGGATTCCGTGGACGTTTGCGTGCAAACGGGATGAAGGATTTTGTGGATTGACGAAGGATTTCATGATATCGTGTATTGTCTGTCCCCGCACAGCTCTGGACATAAAAATGTATAATATTCTGGATTAAGCTTCAACATTGAGCTAAATTTTGAAATTACGTACCGGTCTTAATTCATCATTGATAAAAACGAATATATTCCCATGAAGCGTCCCTTATTAATTTGTAATAGTTATTCTGATGTTTGAAGTTACATAATTATGCAGGCCCTAATCGATATAATATTTTATACCATATTATTTCATTGATATATTATTACATCGTCATAGTTTATAGTCATAGTTTACCTGTTTTATCTCCTCCAGCTCCATTTTGGGCCCGGGGAATAGGTATTGCATTCTATATTCCTCCATTTGCATTTTATTATAACTATAATTAGAATCAATAATAATGTTTTTTAATCTCAGTTCAAAGTATATTTAGTCTTGCCTTCCTTCCTCGTTCCCACCTATTGCCGACTGGTAATAATTGAACTCTCATTAATTAAACTACTTGGCATTATTTTCAATACAAGTTGTTAGAATGTATTTAATAAACAAGTAAAAACTGTTATAATGTTATATAATTTTATATGCAACATTCCCCCATGCTTTTTCCTATGGACATATCATTATTTTCATATAAGTTGTTATAGGTAATGTACTTAATAAACAAGTAAAAACTGTTATAATGTTATTTAATTTTAAATACTACTTTCCCCCATGCATTTTAGTATGGGCGAAGGAGTTCTCTCTTAGCACTCTATTCTAAGGAATGAAAATTTCAAAAAAATACTTCACGGTTTAATGCTAAGGTCCTCTCCAAGAGGTGGGTTGGGGTCCTCTCCAAGAGGTGGGTTGGGGTCCTCTCCAGGAGGTGGGTTGGTGGCCTCTCCAGGATGTGGGTTGGTGTCCTCTCCAGGAGGTGGGTTAGGGTCCTCTCCAGAAGGTGGGTTGGTGGCCTCTCCGACTTCTATAATTGTTCATATAATAAAGTTCTGTGGGATTGTTCATAAAAATATTCCCGATGTTTAATTGCCTTGTTATCATATGTTTCTTTTACTGCTTTTTTTATATTATGTGCATGGAGAACTTTGATTCATAACATTATTCAATATAAGGGAAAACATTTCTTATGTAATTCTAATAAATTTATTTCGTTACTAAAAACTGACCCTAATGTTTTCCTTACGAATTTATTTCAGTAATCAATTAGTGCCTTCTCCGTTTCATTTAGTAATTAATTTTAGTGAAAATAAGTAAAGTTCACGTTTGCTCAAACAAATCAATTTCATAAATCTAGAATGTCGCCGCTGTTCGATTATAAGATTATTATCGTCAATAACAAATCTTAAGTTTCATACCAAATTAATTTTCAATTTAAAATTTTCTGAACTGAATAATTCCATCAATACAATCAATACAAACCGTCACTCCCATTTTTTATAAATTAATTCATTAAGTTTTTCCAAATAAATATATTCACTAATAAAAAAATATTTTTATCATCCGCTCTTGCTCTTGGAATCGGTCATTTTTCTATCAATACAAAACGGCACGTGCATTTTATTACATATATTACACACCAAAAAATTGAGTTTTTTCCGTCATAAATATATTTAATAAATAAAAATGACTTTTGCAACCGCTCTTGCCCCTGGCAACGGTCATTTATTCATCAATACAAAACGGCACACGTATTTTTCGACATTTATTACAGATAAAAAAGTTGCTTTTTTCCGCCACATTATATTTAATAAATAAAAATGACTTTTTTTCAGCCGCTCTTGCTCCTGGCGCCGACGGCGGTCAAAGAGCAGCGGGGCGGCAGCGGCAGAGGCGGTGACCATCCGGGCCGGCGGACTGACCGCCTTCAGCGCCTTCCTGTCCTCCAAGTCCGCTGTCCGCGACACCAGCCGCGAGCAGCTGTCGCCGGCCAAACTCAAGCACGAGGAGGCCTACCGAGGTGGGAAAAATCCCCAAAACACGTGAAAAAATTACAGTAATGAAAAAAATTGGCAATAATTAGAAAAAATCCCATAAACACGTGAAAAATTTCAGTAATGAAAATAATTGACAATAATTTACCGGCCTCGCTAAAATAATCCCCGGAAAAGCAAAAATGTGGCAATTACGAAGAAGCTTGGTAACTTTAGGCGAAAAAATCCGGTAATGAAAAAATTTGGCAATAACTAACTGACGGCGTTAAAATAAGCGCGGAAAACGCAAAAACCCTAGTGATAATTAAGAAAAAGATCGACAACTTTCGGCCTACCAAGCTATAAAATCCTGAAACAAAAGCAGAGATACCCGCTAAATGGAAAAAAATGTTGGCAAGAAGTGAAAGAATAGAAGTCTCAATTTTGAAAATTCGAGTTGCAGCTTAAAAATATCCACAACAATTAAAAAGTCGTAGCAACAATAAAGAAAATTTCAGATATATTTTAAAAAAATTTGACTTCAATTTAAATGTTTTTTTATATTTCCGTTCTTAAATTACTCAGCTCCACGATCGAACTTAAAACTTTTATTTGTATCTGATCCAATACATGTAGCTTGTAGCTTGCTGCTCTATTTGTGTGTCATATTATCTGACTTATATTTGTGTATTTTGTTGCGTCTAACTGTATTTCCTTTTTATATACAAGATTTTTGCATTTACTATTGGCGTGCAATATTTATTTGCGGATGATTGCTTCATTTTCCCAGTCGGAGTAGGATAGAAACGAACGATCAAAATGCGCTCCCATGCAGTTAATATTTTTCCAAAATCATTTACTTTCGATAAGAAATTAATTTTCGAAGTTTAAAGAGATGCAATTGAACCGAAAACTGGTTTTGTTGCATCAGGTAATCAAAAACTATCGTCCTATGAATTGTTCCTAGTGACGCAAGTTTATTCAATTATTACTTGTTTGTACTATTGAGAGAACGTTTCCTAATTGGACTTGATGTTGTATGTCGTAAAAAGGTTAATTTGTATATAAATTTTCGATGTAATACTTTTAAATGACCGCAAAAACAATACGTTATAAATATAATAAATGTCATCCTGCCTCAGTTATGAACTTTAAATTAGTTACCCCCTCCCAGCCTGGTTTGCTTGTATTGAGCCAGAACGTAATAATGAATGATAATAATATATAAATAGTATAAAATAACAATAATATCAATAGTACTTGAACGCACTCTGATAAATCTTGGGCCGTACTGTCGTCAAAACTCGCTTAAGTACATGTAATGGCCTAGGTACACGCACCGGAATATTTCTCGCTTGTGATTGATGGGTTTAACTTGAAAAGCTATCGGTGATTGGCTGACGAAGTTACGAACTCGTAACTATTTTTAATAGTGTTGCCGATGTCACAATTAATAGTGAGTGTAGGGTCGTTCAGGCAACTCATGGATTAGTAGAAGCAACGAACAATTTCTGACAGTGACGCAAAATGAAGCTAGAAAGTGATGCACAATAAATCTAACATTGCCACACAATGACGCCTGAAAATGGCGCATAATGACACCTATTTACTTATTTACACCTAACTACATTATTTAATGACCCCAACTACTTTAGTCACTTTCTGTTCCCCATTGACTTATCTCATTATCATTATATGTCATTGTTCTATTGAGAGTAATATCGCCTAGCTATGTTGCCTCTGAAGCTTTTCAGCTTATATAGGCATTCACAAGGAAGCATTTTGTATTTTTTTCTTTTTCAAATTTTCGATGATCTCTTGTTATGTTTTTTTGTGTGCTCCTGTGTGAATAAAGAATAAATAATAAAGAATAACAGTAACACAAAATGACGCCTGACTGTGATGTGCAATGATGCCTGACAGTTACGTTCTAAATGTCTGAAAAAAGTATTTAGTCATTTCCCAGCAGTCATGTGACGTTGAAACAACATCGAACTTAAGTTTATTTACCCAAGCAACGTTTATTTCAACGTTTATTCAACGCTAGGAGTCTGACGAGAATTGTCTTTTGACTGTAACTCTCATTACTGGGCATTTAGTTGCGAATAGTTTTGACAACAGCTATTATAGCACTAGAAATAGAGTTAAAAGTTTGTCAAATGATGGAGAATAAAGTGTCTATTCTTTTGGACACGAATAGCATTACTTACGGTTACCTTATTCGTACAAAGGGATCGAAGAAGCGGTACCTATAAGAAAATACCCCAACGAATGTCCACTCTGAGTCCCAGATAACTTCTAGATTTACTGCCATGCGAATATTCAGTGAATCTGTGATGTCATTGGTAGAAAACCTTGTGTTCCCTGAAACCTAATCCAGCACCTGCAGTTTCTCATCAAGCATCTAATGTTGAATTAATGTTGATTAAACGTTGTTTCAGCGATATCAGCTCGTAATCAACGTTGTTTCAACGTCATTTATCTTGTGTCTCCTTCTTTCGACACCCTAACACCCCAATCTGCTTCTGGCATTTATTGACTGTAGACTAAACGTTGCTTCGAAGTCATAAACTCTTAATCAACGTTGTTCTAAATAATCAACTCGTAAACAACGTTGTTCTAACGAATAAACTCGTAATCAACGTTTTTTACGAAACCAACGCGTTATCAACGTCGTGTTAACGAAGCCAAATCGTTTATCAACGCGATAAACTCGTAATAAATGTTGTTTCTCCGTCAATTGCATGAAGGGTTGGTTCTATCCCTAACCTCCTCCCAGTGGACGATGGTTCCTACTCCGTGGCCTCCTACGTGAGCTCAGGGCCTCTCTGCCCACGCCCTGGCCCCTTGACCTCCTCTAGTGTTGAGCCCCAGCATGCACAAATACTAAGAAAAACTAAGGGTGATGGATGTTGAATGGTGTGGTGATGGGTGTTGAATGATGTGGTGATGGGTGTTGAATGGCTGGGGGCGTGTGGTGGCGGGGAGGAAATGCAGAGCAGCGGGGGAGGGTACGTGCACAGTACGGGGAGGTAGGGTACGTGTAGAGTACGGGGAATACGTGCATAGTGACAGAGGACGTGCAGAGTGGTGGAGAGTACGTGCATAGTAGCGGGAGACAGGAGGTGGAAGTCCATAGTAGCGGCCGGCGTGTAGAATATTGTCGGATACTCGCGGTGTCGCGGCGTGTAGAGTGGGCGGACATATTGGTCCCCCTGCAGCATCAGTGGTAATTAATATACAGTAAATTATCTTTATTTAATCAGCCTTAAATGTCCGATATTTTCAGTGCCCAGCGCCCCTGGCCCAGTAAAAGCCCTCTCTGGTGACCCAACGAGTGTGGTGCTGGCCTGGCAGGCCCCGATGTTCCCCAATGGGGCCCTGACTCACTTCACTCTCTACTATCGCCCACTAAACGCCCACCAGGTGAGTGGCGCCCACTCATTCAAGTAGTTGAATCTCTTCCATGGAGCTAGTTCCCCACTTTAGAGAGTTCAGTCTTGAACCAGGGGCCATACTTTCAAAACTCGCTAAGTGAACGTAAGTACTTATTAAGTTCTATTTTCTTGTCTATGATTGGTGGATTTTGCTTGAAAGGCCGTCAATGATTGGCTGATGAACTTACGATTTCTTAGCTTTTTTTTAAGTATAGGCCCCGATCCACTTCCCATGAAAAAGTGCGTAAGTGGAGTTGCTTTTGTGTGCATCTGACAAAGCGGTTTCAAAATTATCTTCATAAAAAATATGTTTTTATTATATTCTACTCCATTAACTTAAGAATAACCTCCGATAGGTATTTACTCATCAGTGACCTTTGAACACTTGAAAAAAACTCCGATCTTCATTACGATAACTTATGTAAATTGAACTGAGCTTATGCTTCTCGATAATAATTCCATATTTTCAGGAAAATTTCTGAGGAATATATTTTCTAAATTACCAAGTCCTTTAGCATTATATTAAAAAATTGCTATAGAGTTCAGATGCATGAACTGCTTAATCAAATTTTAATCCTAGTCAGCATCATGGTAAAAATAAGCAGCTATCTATCTCCACTGCGTTAACTATCTCCACTGCGTTAACTATCTCCAGTGCGTTAACTATCTCCACTGCGTTAACTATCTCCACTACGTTAACTATCTCCACTGCGTTAACTATCTCCACTGCGTTAACTATCTCCACTGCGTTAACTATCTCCACTGCGTTAACTATCTCCACTGCGTTAACTATCTCC
>NW_025940055.1:15090-18738 GCF_000764305.2 Hyalella azteca
AAGAGACAGGTGGGAGGTAGTCCCCCGTCGGGGGTAGGGGTGCAGACCGGTGGCCAAATAAAATCCTTTACTTACGAACTCAAACTTTGATGTTTGAAAATTTTCCAATACGGGAAGCATTTAATTTTACTTTCCATCCCGGACTAACGTTCACTGAAATCATTCAGCTGGACCACAATTTCCAAGGTTATTTATGAATATGTCTTTGAAATAAATTCATCATAATTTCATCATCACTTAATTCCTTACGAAAACAATGAATAAAAATTATACATTATACAATATACATAACAATTTATGGTTACAATATGGTTTATAATATACATTGTTAGAGGACGCAGTGCAATAGTGGTTTATTACAGTTAGGCCGGGCGGTTAAGCACAGCAGAATTGTAGCAGTGAGTTGTGAGTTCGAGACCGCAAAATGCTGTGAATGTTCTGCTATGTTAAGACTCGACGACAGGCCTACCACCTAATAAACGTTGAAACCACTAGATTATATTATATTATATATGGCTGCAGGATATATGGCAGCAGGATCGCAGGATATATATCTGCAGGCTATATGGCTAAAGGATATATGACTGCAGGATATATGGCTGCAGGATCGCAGGATATATGGCTGCATGATATATGGCTGCAGGATTACACATTACACACCATACATTTTGTTATCGCTGCAGGATATATGGATGCAGGATATATGGCTGCAGGATATATGGCTGCAGGAGCACACAATATACACCATACATTGTGCAGTGGGTGCCTACATTCTCTCGCTGGGAGGCACGGTGCTGGCGGTGGTGGGCGCTAGTCTGGCGCTGCCCTGTCCTGCTGTGGGAACACCGGCGCCCGTGGTGACATGGTCCGCTCCTGGCAAGGTTATACCTCCTTATATTGTTTATTTCCTTTCTATTTGTTGAAATATTTAAATGGTAATGGTTAGAGCTCCTGATCTTGTCAATTTCTGCTATATTTCTTGAAATATTTAAGTGTAAGGGTTAGGGCTCTTTTAATTATTTATTTATTTTATATTTGTTGAAATATTTTAATTGTAACGGTTAGAGCTCCTGATATTATCTTTTTATGTTATATTCGTTGAAATATGTAAATGGTAATGGTTAGAGCTCCTTATATTGTTTATTTATGCCATATTTCTTGAAATATTTAAATGGTAATGGTTAGAGCTCCAGATATTGTCTATTTATGTTATATTTGTTGAAATATTTAAATGTAAGGGTTATGGCTCTTTTTATCTTTTATTTATTTTCTATTTGTTGAAATGTTTTAATATAAGGGTTAGGGTTTTCATTTTTTGTTCATTTTCTATTTGTTGAAATATTTATATGGTAATGATTAGAGATCCTGCTATTGTCTATTTATGTTATATTTGTTGAAATATTTAAATGTTAATAGTTAGACTCGATATTTTTTCTTCCTTTGCTGACAATGGAGGTATTTTAAAATAAATTTCTAATTAATTATGATTATTTCGTCATCTCATCAAGTAAGTATAATATTTTGTCCTTGGCTCCACAAACTTTTTTATTCAAAAGACAATATTCGAAAAGAATTTTTTTATTTTCCACGTATTTCCTAAAAATGTCAACGGCATTTTCTTCAAAATATTTCAGCCTACCTGACCCACTTTGTACCCAGGTGACAGGGCCCCACAACCCGCCTCTTATGACCCACTTTGTACCCAGGTGACAGGGCCCCACAACACGCCTCTTATGACCCACTTTGTACCCAGGTGACAGGGCCCCACAACACGCCTCTTATGACCCANGGTAAGTGGGAGAGAGTCCCCCATCGGGGAGGGGGAGCAGACCCCCAGCGACGAATAAGTGGGGAAAGTCCCCCGTCGGGGGTGGTGGTACACACCCCCCGCGATACGGGTAAGTGGAGGAAAGTCCCCCGTCGGGAGTGGGGTGCAGACCCCCAGTGACACCGGTTAGTGGGGGAAAGTCCCCCGTCGGGGGTGGTGGTGCATACCCCCAGTGACACCGGCAAGTGGGAGGTAGTCCCCCGTCGGGGGTAGGGGTGCAGACCGGTGGCCAAATAAAATCCTTTACTTACGAACTCAAACTTTGATGTTTGAAAATTTTCCAATACGGGAAGCATTTAATTTTACTTTCCATCCCGGACTAACGTTCACTGAAATCATTCAGCTGGACCACAATTTCCAAGGTTATTTATGAATATGTCTTTGAAATAAATTCATCATAATTTCATCATCACTTAATTCCTTACGAAAACAATGAATAAAAATTATACATTATACAATATACATAACAATTTATGGTTACAATATGGTTTATAATATACATTGTTAGAGGACGCAGTGCAATAGTGGTTTATTACAGTTAGGCCGGGCGGTTAAGCACAGCAGAATTGTAGCAGTGAGTTGTGAGTTCGAGACCGCAAAATGCTGTGAATGTTCTGCTATGTTAAGACTCGACGACAGGCCTACCACCTAATAAACGTTGAAACCACTAGATTATATTATATTATATATGGCTGCAGGATATATGGCAGCAGGATCGCAGGATATATATCTGCAGGCTATATGGCTAAAGGATATATGACTGCAGGATATATGGCTGCAGGATCGCAGGATATATGGCTGCATGATATATGGCTGCAGGATTACACATTACACACCATACATTTTGTTATCGCTGCAGGATATATGGATGCAGGATATATGGCTGCAGGATATATGGCTGCAGGAGCACACAATATACACCATACATTGTGCAGTGGGTGCCCACATTCTCTCGCTGGGAGGTGCGGTGCTGGCGGTGGTGGGCGCTAGTCTGGCGCTGCCCTGTCCTGTTGTGGGAACACCGGCGCCCCTGGTGACATGGTCCGCTCCTGGCAAGGTTAGAGCTCCTGATATTGTTTATTTATTTAATATGTGTTGAAATATATAAATGGTAACGGTCAGACCTCCTTATATTGTCTATTTGTGCCATATTTCTTGAAATATTTAAATGTAAGGGTTAGAGCTCCTTTTATTATTTATTCACTTTCTATTTGTTGAAATATGTAAATAGTAGTGGTTAGAGCTCCTGATATTATCTACTGGCAAGGTTAGAGCTCCTTATATTGTCTATTATTGTTCTATTCGTTGAAATATTTAATAGGTAATAGTTAGACTCGCTATTTTTTCTTTCTTGCTGACAATGGAGGTATTTTAAAATAAATTTCTGTTGAATTCATGATTTCATGAATTCATGATTTCTGTTGAATTATAATATTTTGTCCTTCTTGGCCCCACAAACTTTTTTTCCCAAGACAATATTCGAAATTTTTTTTTATTTCCACATATTTCTTGAAAATGCCAACGGCATTTTCAAGAAATATTTCAGCCTACCTGGCCCACCTTGGATCCAGGTGACAGGGCCCCACAACGCGCCTCTTATGACCCACTTTGTACCCAGGAGACAGGGCCCCACAACACGCCTCTTATGACCCACTTTGTCCCCAGTTGACAGGGCCCCACAACACGCCTCTTATGACCCACTTTGTACCCAGGAGACAGGGCCCAACAACACTCCTCTTATGACCCACTTTGTGCCCAGGTGACAGGGCCCAACAACACTCCTCTTATGACCCACTTTGTGCCCAGGTGACAGGGCCCCA
>NW_025940056.1:0-557 GCF_000764305.2 Hyalella azteca
GCCGCCGTGGTTCGGCGTGCGCATCGTGCTGCTGGTGCTGCTGATGTGCGCGAGCTTGACGGTCTCAGCGATGGTGTGCCTCACGCTGCCTGTCTTCCTCGGCAGGCAGACCATGGCCCTTGTGCTCGGCAAAGACTCTAAGGTAAACTTTACTGTTTTTTAACGTTTTATAAGGTTAACTATGCTTTTTTTAGCGTTTTTATAAGCCTAACTATGCTGGTTTTCAAACTTTTTTATATCCAGGCTAAGCACGTAGTCTTTTTTCATTTGGTTTAAGTTTTTGGGATTCCAGTTTTTCGCAGTTGTGTGTTTAGTTACAACCTAGTTGAAATATAATTCGTTTGTTCTTTTAAGTTTTAATTTAATTTTTGTATAATATAGAAGATAACATTTTCTTTCGAAATTTTGAGTTTGATTGATTTCGTTCATGTACTAACTATTATGAATACTAACTAGTTTGCTTCTCATTGTTGAATAATATCCTGATTTCCTGTCAAATTTTTTCTGTAGATGATTCTTTTGGGGGTTAAAAATTTTATTGTTAAAAATGACCACTG
>NW_025940057.1:0-42186 GCF_000764305.2 Hyalella azteca
GAAGGCTTCATGCGTCATGTGAGGGAAGGCTTCATGCGTCATGTGAGGGAAGGCTTCATGCGTCATTTGCCATGTGCAATGGCAAATTTGGGGCAAGAGTTGCAATGCTATGGATGTTATAAATTCTAAATCTAAGAATTCGTCGTTTTATTTTATATAGACCACAATATTCCTTATTCTAACAAGATCACAATAGTTCTACTTCAACGTGAGCGACCCTAGTTTGACTTCTAAATATTACTCATAATTATATTGTTTTTTCTAGCCTATCCCTATAAACACATAATGACCTCACTAGCTTGCGAGGGCTTTTTTTTGACCAGGTCACAGCAGTCAAGCGTCGTCCCTTCCACCACGATGGCTCTCATGGCTCTCTGGCTCTGATGGCGATGGCGATGGCTCTCTTTCAGCAAGCGTCGCCCCTTCCACCACGATGGCTCTCATGGCTCTCTGGCTCTGATGGCGATGGCGATGGCTCTCTTTCATGTTCTTATAATAATAATAATAATAATAATAATAATAATAATAATAATAATAATAGCGGTTTCAGCGTTTATTAGGCCGTAGGCCTGTCGCCGATTCTTAACATCGCAGAACATTCACAGCATTTTGAGGTCTCGAACTCGCAACGCACTGCTACAATTCAGCTGTGCTTAACCGCCCGGCCTCCTCGCCGATTCTGACCAGAAACTGGCGCACAGAGCTGGGATCGAACCCGCGCCTCTCTAGTGCGTCAATCTTGGTACTCTGAACTTTAACCACTGGGCCACCCTGCCCCCTTATTGCACTCGACGTCCATATCGGCACTCGCAGTCCAGTTTTTCCTTTGGTCGGCACACAACAAAGGCTGCTGCTTCACTCCGCCCGTTTAATGAGAGCATCGCCTGCCTGCCTTTGGCCGTTCACGCGATTGATGTGCTGCGAGAAATGGAGTAAAGTCTACGGAAATAATGCGCCGCGATTTGATAACAACTCGCGAATTTAGGAGAGTTTTTCATCGTCAGTGAATGCTATGGCATCACCGAGTCCAATTTTTATGATGAATCTAGCTTCTTAGAGTCAATAATCGGCTTCGACTGCCAAGGAGAATTGCTGTTAATGTATTTTGTTGCTGTTATTGGGTTAGATTGGAAGGTTTTAAATTCATTTGTTGATGTGTGTGTGAAAATGTACCACGATTTCATTGCAAAATATAGGTACAAAATTCTTCAGTTCAGCTTTTCCATAGGAGATGGAAATTTTTTGTTCGCATGAATAATTATGTTCTGCGATGTTTTCCAACATTATAACTTAATTTCAGGTTACAAGGTGCATCTAAAAGTAACGCTTCTGTAGTTACTGACAAATCAATACGTTTTATTGTGCGTAAATTGCTGACGCGCGCAAGTGCGTCGTTTTGGAATGACTTGACCTGAACAAGAAAAAGACTCATGGCAAGACGAGCTAACGCTGCGTGTGGCAGAACAAAGAACTAAAGCCATCGCTTACACCGCGACGCGACAGCAGCGCCACAAATCTGCAGCGGCAGGAACAGGAACTGCGTTACTTCGTAGCGCAAACAGGGCGCTATAAATGCCAGACTTTCAATAGAGCCCAGCGATGGAGAGGACTCGAGCGGAAGCTCTGAAATGCGAACCTCTAACAATAATCGTCGACAGTTTCGTGCGTCTAAAGCGAGCTTTGTAGAGCAACAAATATGATGGCCGGGCTTTCTATTGCGACCGGCGCAAGAGAGAGACTCTCCCTTCAGCATTTGTGATTTCAGAGAACGTTTCTGCTGTGAGTGCTTTTAGTTATGATTATGCGAGTAAAGGCAGCGCAGGGTTGCCACCTTTAATGATCACTTCAGGGCGTTGTAGAATATAAAATTAATGTTAGAGTGGAAAGCGTTTGATGCCTCGAGCATCACAAGTCCTCTAGGCTTCTCTGCTATTCATACCTGCACTGAAATTTTTTTATTCTGCTTGAAATGCTGTGGGAACGTGGGACAAGATGTGGGTGACCGATGACATTTAGATTTTAAAACATAAATTTAAATATTGTAAGCCGTTGCAGACAGTTTAATTAGGTTGGGTTTCATTCACTTGCTTCACAATCAGTATGAACAGTAAAATCTGTTTTTTTTAATTGGAAATTTCCGGAAAAGTTAAATCAAGCAACGAATTAGGAAAACTAGGTTCAAAATAAAAAAAATCAAGTCAATGCAATCCTTAGAAAGGTGCGAAAGTTGGCGCCTTCGATTGCTTCGATTGTCGTCATGGACTCGAGGCACTCAAGTTCTAGGCGCAACTTTAGACAGGCTTAAGTTCTGAAGTAGGTTCACTAAAAAACTTAGCAGGTCTAAGTCACTTGCTACAAGTTGCACGATGGAAGCCGCCTAACTTCTGTTTTGTTGACACGTTTTGCATATGCATCAGCTTGGACTGCGTAAATTTCCCATATTTCTTGACTCCGTAAATAAAGAACGATAAATTGAAGACAACTCTGAACTTTAGCAGCAAAGCTTAAGACTTAAAAAGACCAAGTTTTTGCGCAGGTCTAGCATTGAACATCAGTTCTAGGCAGGGGGGCCTTCTTATGAACATTTGCATGGTCCCGGGGGGCTATAGGTTCTATTCCTTACATTGCTTCCCAAGAAATTCAATTCTTTCATTTCAGAATTCTCTTTTATTTTGCGTAATTGGTGAACCTTAAATTCCAATTTAAAACATGTGTTGCCATTTGAATACGAATTATTCTGAACTACACAACTAAGTGCCAAATTATTCGATAGATTCTATTCTCTGTTCACTCCTGTGTTCACTTATGTGTGTGAATATTATATATTAAAATTTATATTCGGATATTGACCGGGATAATGTGTGACACCAGGATGCAGGCATATAGGAAAAAAGTAAACGAAATTGGATACTTTTTGGATACATCCAAAAATCTCTACGGTCTACGGAAATAGTATCCAAATTTAAGTATCCTTTCTATGAAATATGTTTACTTTCACATGCAGGAAGTATCGGATATTAAATAATTGTGAATATAACAATAAAAAAAAATGGTCCGAGTAAAGGGTTACACCCATTAAAAGAATAAAGCAGGAGTGATTTTGTAGAGACTAGACTACTAGAAGAATGACATCATAATCACACCATTAGTAATGGCAAGAGTTTCAGGAGGAATGACAACATGCGTATGGGAGGAATGATGACAAAAGTACGGGAGGAATTTCGACACCAGTATCTGAGGAATGATGATACGAGTAGGGAGGAATGATGACACGAGTACGGGAGGAATGAGGACAAAAATACGAGAGGAATGACGATGCAGGTATGGGAGGAATTACGATACCAATAAGGGAGAACTGATGACTCGAGTACGGGAGGAATGAGGACAAAAGTACGGGGGGGATGATGACACGAGTACGGAAGGAATGACGATACAAGTATAGGAAGAATGATGTCACAGTACAGGAGGAATGATGTAGCATAAGAAGAGGAATATTAAAATGAGTACGGGACGAATGATGGCATGAGTCCGGGAGGAATAATGCCCCATTACCAATACTGACGACTCAAAAACGGGGGAATGAAATCAAGCGAACGAGAGGAATGATGTCATGAGCGAGGGATCCGGTGACCAGCCATTGGCGATTTATAGGTGGCCAGCGGCCATAATCCACCACTGCGATCCTTGTTAATAAATCAGCAGCAAAAGACCATCGCATGCCGGGCCACCGCCTGGTATTAATGGCCAGCGCGGCCGTTATGGCCACGGCACACGACACTGACCAGTACAGCGTCGCTGCTGGTCAGTGGTCACTGCGTCGCTGCTGGTCAGTGGTCACTGCGTCGCTGCTGGTCAGTGGTCACTGCGTCGCTGCTGGTCAGTGGTGACTGCGTCAGTGGTGCTGCCAACACATTGATTTATTGTCTGCACGCGGCCAAGGATGAGACATTAATGCATTCTATAGGAATCAAGTCGCAGTCCGAACTACAGCAGCGATGTTGACAGCAACACTGCTTGGTCAGCACGACAGCAGCAACACTACTTGGTCAGCACGACAGCAGCAACACTACTTGGTCAGCACCACAGCAGCAACACTGCTTGGTCAGCACGACAGCAGCAACACTGCTTGGTCAGCATGACAGCAGCAACACTGCTTGGTCAGCACGACAGCAGCAACACTGCTTGGTCAGCACGACAGCAGCAGCACTGCTTGGTCAGCACGACAGCAGCAGCATTGCTTGGTCAGCACGACAGCAGCAGCATTGCTTGGTCAGCACGAATGAATTTAGCCATTAAAAGGCCAGTAACATCAATATAACGATTTTTATACTGAAATATCGCAATCATCGTCGCATTAGAATTTCAATGTTCCTTCCCGCAAAATAATATGACGATTTATGGCAGGAATTGCATTTCCTCGCATGAATGAATCTATTATTGGTATCCGACATTGCCTTGCACTAGATTTAAACTCCATCGAAATTATTAAGGCACTACAATGCAATCTCTATGAACGCCTAGAGAGAGCTTAACAATCCATATATTGAATTGCAAGTGACCGTGAAGAGCAGCAATAGTATTGCAAGTGACCGTGAAGAGCAGCAATAGTATTGCAAGTGACCGTGAAGAGCAGCAATAGTATTGCAAGTGACCGTGAAGAGCAGCAATAGTATTGCAAGTGACCGTGAAGAGCAGCAATAGTATTGAAAGTGACCGTGAAGAGCAGCAATAGTATTGCAAGTGACCGTGAAGAGCAGCAATAGTATTGAAAGTTACCGTGAAGAGCAGCAATAGTATTGCAAGCGACCGTGAAGAGCAGCAATAGTATTGAAAGTTACCGTGAAGAGCAGCAATAGTATTGAAAGTGAACGTGAAGAGCAGCAATAGTATTGAAAGTTACCGTGAAGAGCAGCAATAGTATTGAAAGTTACCGCGAAGAGCAGCAATAGTATTGCAAGTGACCGTGGCGTCACTGAGATGTTATCCTGAAGTGAGTTATCTGCTAATGTGTTGTGGCTTATATGAGCGGCCGACTTGCGCGACGCAAGCCTCAGTATGATTATAGTTTTTTTTATATATATTTTCTAGATTCTTTAATGCATACTTCAGTTACTGACTTGCAGTTAGGAATAGACCAGTGAACGGCACCGGCTCCAGCTGGAGTTTATAGGGATAGACCAGTGAAGCTCATACCGGTTCATTATAAGATCAGCGTTTAGAGAGGGGTTCGCGTTTATAGGGAGCTGAGTTAGGACAGTCACAGCTAGAGATAGCATGATTCTCATGTTCCTTAAATACGCTTGTAGCGGAAGAAGCCCCTTTGTGTCAGCACATTCAACAGTCACCTCGTGTGCCGCATTGCGTAAAGATTTCCCGCCGTTGCTACTTGCATGATTGGTACCACTCGGTACCCAGAGAGGTGATATATACACCACATTGGTCCGGCGTGGTGTTACGTGTGTTGACAGGCATGGCCACTGTGTTACGTCAGTCTCCGGAATGTGTCCCGTCAGTCCCCGTAATGTGTCACATCAGTCCCCAGAATTTATCACGTTAGTCCCCGGAATGTATCACACCAGTTCCAGGAACGTGTCATGCCAGTCCCAGGAATGCGTCACGTCGGTCCCTAGAATTGTTCTCGTCAGTCTCCGGAATGTGTCACATCGGGCCCCGGAATGTGTCACGTTCAGTCCTCCAGATGTAGTAAGTTATTCTGGAGACGCAAACTTCCGCTTGTATTTAAGTTTCAAGGTCGTTTTTTATTATTATTTAAGATGATAGAGTTTGTTCTTTTAATGACAGATTCAAATAACTCACAATTTCCTGAAACATTTGATGACGATAAATATTCTGACACGTTTCCGGGACGGTCTGGCAACAATTACCAGGTTTACATTTTTTCCCAGGCTTGAAATTGATGTCCGTGTTCATGCCTTGCGTATGAGACCGAAAGAAAATGTTGTAATTAGAGCGTTCTATAGTTAAAGGATCTTTGCTTCTTGATCGTCTGAGATTTGTTCTCAACTTTCTATCATTATTTACTCACTAGCACGCAGCTAACTCGTCATCACTGATATGAAAGTGAGTTGAAGACTGTAGTGGAGCTACGCTTATTAGCACACACGTAGCGCTGCTTGCCGTCTTCTAGAACACACGTAGCGCTGCTTGCCATCTTCTAGCACGCACGTAGCGCTGCTTGTCGTCTTCTAGAACACACGTAGCGCTGCTTGCCGTCTTCTAGCACGCACGTAGCGCTGCTTGTCGTCTTCTTTTGTCGTCTTCTAGCGCACACGTAGCGCTGCTTGTCTTCTAGCGCACACGTAGCGCTGCTTGTCGTCTTCTAGCGCACACGTAGCGCTGCTTGTCGGCTTCTAGCGCGCACGTAGCACTGCTTGCCGTCTTCTAGAACACACGTAGCGCTGCTTGCCGTCTTCTAGCACGCACGTAGCGCTGCTTGTCGTATTCTAGCGCACACGTAGCGCTGCTTGTCGTCTTCTAGCGCACACGTAGCGCTGCTTGCCGTCTTCTAGAACACACGTAGCGCTGCTTGCCGTCTTCTAGCGCACACGTAGCGCTGCTTGCCGTATTCTAGAACACGCGTAGCGCTGCTTGCCGTCTTCTAGCGCGCACGTAGCGCTGCTTGCCGTCTTCTAGCGCGCACGTAGCGCTGCTTGACGTCTTCTAGCACGCACGTAGCGCTGCTTGCCGTCTTCTAGAACACGCGTAGCGCTGCTTGCCGTCTTCTAGCGCGTACGTAGCGCTGATTGTCGTCTTCTAGCGCGCATGTAGCGCTGCTTGCCGTCTTCTATCATTCAAACTCGCTCAGCTTCTGCCTCGAGCTGCAAACATTGACGGATCTGCCTTTTCTGCTGGTCTGGCACCAGGCAAGGACTGATAATCAGGACCCGGCAGTCAGGGCCCAATTGTACGGCTCCAAAAGAAGGTCATAACAGCCAGGGTCCAACAGACAGAGCCAGTTAGCCAAGCCAGACAGCCAGGGTCCAACAGACAGAGCCAGTCAGCCAAGCCATACTGCAAGGGTCCAACAGACTTTTATTGCCGGGACCGGCAAGCGTTGTGACTAATAAACGCTAACCGCAAATGAGCTGATGACAGAGCGGGACGCCTGCCAGCCGCACTTAATGGGGCTGGCTTAATGAGACGAGCAACCTACACGACTTTATGACTTATCTATTCCAGACCTACTTTAACAGGAACTTTGAAATTATTCAAATGCTAAGATCGAGGAAAATCATGGAGCTTGGCATGGAATGTAGAATTAATTCTTTGCTACTAGTATTTTGCAAAATTGAAACTCATTAAAATAGGTTTGCGATGATTTTTCCCTTTATTAAATAATGTGACAGCGTGAGTAATGAATAATAGTCAAGCAATGGTCATTAATATTTATTAAATGTACAATAAATTTCATTCGTGTGTAATCACAATACTGATAGAGTGATTATACGAGTAATTTTTGGACGATCTCAGACTCAATTTTTCTTGACTCAATTTATTGAAGAAACTGTGAAATTTTGAACAAAATGACGGCTCATAATCGCTGCAATCAAGCATCACTTTAGTGCATGAGCGCCATGAATGAGCGCTATGAATGAGCGCCATGAGTGAGCGCTATGAATGAGCGCCATGAGTGAGCGCTATGAATGAGCGCCATGAATGAGTGCCACGAATGAGTTCTATGAATGAGCGCCATGAGTGAGTGCCACGAATGAGTTCTATGAATGAGCGCCATGAATGAGCACAATTAATGAATGAGTGCAATGAATGAGCGCCATGAAAAATCATAAGAGATGAGCGCCATAAATGAGCACCACAAATGAGCAGCTTGACGTCAAAGCTTGGCTAAGTGAAGAAGCAAATGTTCGCTGTTCCATGCAGCATTCGACTCATCAATACGTAAAGCAAAGTTTCGCGAGAAAAAATATGAATTTCTATCTGGATTTAGACCGTGTTATATTGGAATGCTATGATATGTTATTTTGGAATGTAATTTTATGTTAGTTGGAATATTATGATATGTTAGTAGGAATGTCATGTTATGTTAAATTGGAATGTTCAAGCTGAGCCTCCAACTTGGGTTCGAGGTCATGATAAAAAAGAGGCTTGTTTGTCAGGATGTTAATTCGTGTATTATCTGAGGACGCGAGACTAGCAGCTCGATCAAGAGAACGCGAGACTAGCAGCTCGATCAAAAGGATGCGAGACTAGCAGCTCGATCAAGAGGATGCGAGACTAGCAGCTCGATCAAGACGATGCGAGACTAGCAGCTCGATCAAAAGGATGCGAGACTAGCAGCTCGATCAAGAGGACGCGAGACTAGCAGCTCGATCAAGAGAACGCGAGACTAGCAGCTCGATCTAGAGAACGCGAGACTAGCAGCTCGATCTAGAGAACGCGAGACTAGCAGCTCGATCAAAAGGATGCGAGACTAGTAGCTCGATCAAGAGGACGCGAGACTAGCAGCTCGATCAAAAGAACGCGAGACTAGCAGCTCGATCAAGAGGATGCGAGACTAGCAGCTCGATCAAGAGAACGCGAGACTAGCAGCTCGATCTAGAGAACGCGAGACTAGCAGCTCGATCAAAAGGATGCGAGACTAGCAGCTCGATCAAGAGGACGCGAGACCAGCAGCTCGATCAAGAGAACGCGAGACTAGCAGCTCGATCAAGAGGATGCGAGACTAGCAGCTCGATCAAGAGGACGCGAGACTAGCAGCTCGATCAAGAGGATGCGAGACTAGCAGCTCGATCAAGAGGATGCGAGACTAGCAGCTCGATCAAGAGGATGCGAGACTAGCAGCTCGATCAAGAGGATGCGAGACTAGCAGCTCGATCAAGAGGATGCGAGACTAGCAGCTCGATCAAGAGGATGCGAGACTAGCAGCTCGATCAAGAGGATGCGAGACTAGCAGCTCGATCAAGAGGATGCGAGACTAGCAGCTCGATCAAGAGGATGCGAGACTAGCAGCTCGATCAAGAGGATGCGAGACTAGCAGCTCGATCAAGAGGATGCGAGACTAGCAGCTCGATCAAGAGGATGCGAGACTAGCAGCTCGATCAAGAGGATGCGAGACTAGCAGCTCGATCAAGAGGATGCGAGACTAGCAGCTCGATCAAGAGGATGCGAGACTAGCAGCTCGATCAAGAGGATGCGAGACTAGCAGCTCGATCAAGAGGATGCGAGACTAGCAGCTCGATCAAGAGGATGCGAGACTAGCAGCTCGATCAAGAGGACGCGAGACTNGATGTTTTGTGCGTGGCTGAGGTATAATTTTCCACACGGCGATTGCCTTCAGGATGTTATTTCCTGGTCGTGAAACCGACACGAGCGTTCGACAGACGTCTTCGATTCGCCACAACCGCCCTACACGAATGTTGCCAGTCATGGCCGGCTTTTCGCTGGCCAATAAATGATTCATTGTAACCCGTCCCCTGAGTTTTACAATTACATACCTGCTTAGACTATTGTCTAAAAGTACATGATTAGTTTTGTCAATGTTTTTTTCCGATATTTATTTATGTTCCTTTGCAGAAAACGTTATTGTTATTGTAAGAAAAAGAATATAATTTTTACCTTACAGAATCATTCAACTGCAAATCGGCCAGCATTAGACCCGAAACTCCTGCAACAATATTTACTTCACCAACTCCCAACTCGCTGCCCCGGCAACAATATTTACTTCACCAACTCCCAACTCGCTGCCCCGGCAACAATATTTACTCTGTTGCGGAGCGTCTCGGCAATCCGCGAGGTTGATCATCAGGTTCCGCAATTTATGGTAATTCCGGACGCGCGCATTATACACGCGCCATCACAGCGCGCGCAAAAGGAGACGTTCTATCCCCCCCTTCCTTCCCTTCCATCTCTCCACCCCCGACGGAGAAATAATGCCGCGATAAAATCACTAATTTTACTTTGAGCTACGCAATGCAAAAATTAGGATCTTGCGTCGAAAATTGGAGAAGATTTTCCTTTTTTATCTGCAGCGTTTCGTTGATGGCGGAAGGCAGGTAGTGTAATGCTATGCACAGTATAGCATGGTATAGCATAAAGATATTGTATATCTTATTGTAATTCATAGCCTAAGGCTATGTTACATAGATTAATATAATTTCTTGCTTCATAACATTATATCTCATAGTTAGATTAAAAGCTTAGCTTAAGAGTTTATAACTTTCTTTTATCCTAATAATCCTGATAAAGTATGTCTTACCTTCATTATGATTCATCACGAAGACAAAGCTTTACCTCACAGGTATCGTTTCACCTCATATAAGAGGTTACATGGCAGATTATCCTGCGTTAACGTCTGCTGTTATTGTGCCTCAATGTAACGTATAACATCGCAAGCGACGCTCCCAGCGACGCAATACATTAGGTATAATACCTGACATACGTACAGCCCTGATATATGTACAGTCCCTGACACTCGTACAGTCCCTGATATATGTACAGTCTCTGACAAACATACAGCCCCTGATATATGAACAGTCCCTGACACTCGTACAGTCCCTGACACTCGTACAGTCCCTGATGTATGTACCGTACCGGACACACGTACAGCCCTTGATATATGTACAGTACCGGACACACGTACAGTCCCTGATGTATGTACAGTACCGGACACACGTACAGCCCCTGATATATGTACAGTCCCTGACACACGTACAGCCCCTGATATATGTACAGTACCGGACACACGTACAGTCCCTGATATATGTACAGTCCCTGACACACGTATAGTCCCTGATATATGTACAGTCCCTGACGCATGGACATCAAAGAATAGAAAATAATGAGAAATAATTTAATCCCTACTGATGATTATCAGCGGCCAATCGGAGGCCACAAACTGGCACGGAGTGCCAGGGCCAAAAAGGCCGACGGAAAGAAACTGTCGTGTTTCCCTTTTTGCTTCCGGTACTTCCAAGCCGAACTCTGTTAACGTCTTAATGCGTCTCAATAAAGCCAGCACCTGCTGGCTAACGTCGTCAAACGTCGTAACCGGGCCGTAACTGATCCTTAACGTGGCCATCAATTCAGAGCGCTGGCTAATAAGCATATTGAGGGATGCTCGCCTCCTGGGGGCGGGGGAGGGGAGTCGGGGTGCGTCGAGTACAAAAATTAGATAGCCTGGGGAATGAAGACTTGCATGATGCAAAAGTGCTTTAAGAGGACTATGACTTTTTGATGATAATCATTAAGTTGATCATTAGTAATGATAATCACGTGGGTGAAATGGTTATTATTGGTACCAACTAATTCGCCTACGTTTTCAAGTCGAGTACCGGGATTATATTGGCAGCTCCTGCAATACTGTTGGATGGTCAAAACAAGTCAAGATGTTATATGCCTCAAATATGCTAGAGCACAATAGATTCGCTTCATTTATTCTGCATGCGAAACGAACATCTTCAATAATTAAATACAGATAACATGAAGAATGAAATTTTAAGTAAAGCCTTTAAGTCGCACATTCGGCAAGGACATTTCGGCTAAAATATTTTTACGGCAACCACCAAAAGTCCACGGGGTGGCGATGCCAAATTTCAGTCACATCTCAATAGTTTAAAAGAGTCGCGTTTCCCCGGTAACAAAGTATGCAAATAACATGACTTGTGTCGTGCATAACTTATCCCACTTTGCCTCTGCGTGACCTCGCGTTCAAAAGGATCCCCGAAATTAGACTTTTACTCGAGCCTTGAAAAGGTTTAATAAATTGCCGGCTACGTGGGTGATGAAGCGTAAGGCTGGCAAGGCTTATGCATAGATCAGTTTTATTTGTGAATAAAGGGGCTTCGCATGCAGCATTGAATATAACTCGACATAACGACAAGCGGATTAGAGCACTAGAAAGTAATTTAAATTGTACACAATTTAAATAACTAAATTAGGTACACATTACATGGAAGTAAAATTACGAATTAGCAAGTAAATTTAGAGCTTCAATCCACAGAAGTCACTTAACACTTTACTATGATTACACGACAATAAAAGCATACGCTCATCACATTAATGTTTGATAAGATAAAACTAAGTTAATTGAAGTAATTTTGTAAGTATTAAGTCGCTCACTCGAGTCTCAGTAATCGCTATGAACAGAATAGCTCTGCCTGCTGCAATATTGTCGCCGCTCTAATTAACATGTTCCAATGACATCTTTTTTAGAGAAGCTCAAAATAAATATTTGTGATAACAATTTACTTTAATAGATTTCATACGATAAACATTGAATTACACTTAAATTTATTATTAAAATTTACCCTCGCCATTGATTCGTTCGCACAATGTACAATTAAACGTCATTGTCTTACACCAGGTCAACCTCTTACCCATTGTTGGCATATCCGCCGTGTGGCCAACTCCATAATGAATCCATCATCTGTTCATGCGTTCAATTTTTAAATAGTAATTTTTTATATATTATATATTCACTCAAATATTTTGTAAGAACTTTCGATCACTTAAGTTTGAGCTCAAGTTTTCAACGGCCATTTAAAATCACACAGAAATGTAAACAATCAAAAACCTGTTATCATTTCAACAGTGCATCATAAATTTAGGAAACTAAATTCCCTCCCTCGTCTGGACGTGAGGTACTCAGCGCTCATCTAAATGTAGACAAGTCAAATGTTCTCGAAACTTAGTATAATTTTTTTCTGTCATTCAGGTGAAGAATTCTGATGTTGGGGCAGCAGGCCTCGGAATTATTCACCGCTGAGCTGCTGAGCCGCATTACCATGGCAAAGGCTGCGCCTCAGACGCCTTTGTTTCCCTGCAGAAGCGCGCCTTTGCAAGCGCCGCGCCTGTCGCTGTCTTGTGTGCTTATTCGTTGGAGGCTTTGCGGAAAAAGGAGAGAAAAATTGCCAGTAAAATGATTTTTTCTCTGGCGTTTTTAGGTTTATTTAATTTGCATGAAGAACGAAGATTGATATTGGCATTCTAAAATATATATTGGCTTTCCTTAATTATTGTAATTATTTTACTCTGCATTAGGTGGAGGCAAATTAGAATGCATTTGGAATGTTCAGTGTTCCCCAAACTCAGATATACTTTTGTAGCATATAAAGTTTCCTGTATTCTTAATATCTAGCCGCTAAGAAGAAGCACGTTTTAGAAGTCGTGCTCCGTACGCCTTCGTTCTTGTTTCATGTTCGTTATGTTGGTTCCAATAAAACCTGTTCCGTGCTGCCGTGTTCTTCCCACCTTTCACGCGCGTAACTTCATACATTACACTTTAAAGATGGATACATACGCGCATTACACTGACTGAAATAAATATTTTTCTGGGCGCACTTGTCCTGAAATTTAAAAGCAAGAAGAACATTTTGTAAGACATTCTCATGTTCTTCATACAGTTCATCTCGCCGGATATGAACTGAATAGTGAACCGTAGGCATCGATATTATGTATATATGTATAACCTAAATTTTGAACTGTCACTTATACTAACTGCAGCTTGAGCATTTTTCAGGCGCATTGTTATAGGTTGGTTTTATGTGAACCAATAATGTTATACAAGCCTAAAAATAGATTGTATCGCACAAAAAATATTGAATAGAACTCACTGTGTAATCTGTTTCAGAGTACTTCATAAATAGCTTAAAGTGATAGAAATAAGCAGTATTTGACCGTGACTCAAACGCAGGTCTGTTCTCTGTAGTTTGAATCAACCCATCGCAACACGCTTATACGAAATGGGGCCCTTTAGTTGTGAAGTTTGGGGGAAATGAGTACATTTATATAGTGAAGTGAATATATCAATATAATTGAGTAGATGATGAGTATGAGTAACATGAAAACATTCGCCTCTCACAGACTACAGGCAGCCTCCTTTCTGGGCCCCATACAGGAGCCAGGAGCCTACAATGATTTTAGATGTGGTGTGGTTTGAAGAAGAAAATTTCAAAAATAATTTCGCCAGGAGAACTTTGAAAAAAATTTGAAACAGAGAATTGCGAACATATCGCTCGACAGATAACAATATTCAAGCATTATTTCGACAAGAGATTCGACCGTTGAAGTTTCCGAGAAACGAGCGAGTCCAGTTGACCGCCACATGACTCACAGTGAATTTCGCCACATGACTCATTCCTTTTAATTCACTACTTCTCAAGTGGGTCAGGTTTGACCCACTAAAGTAAGCCACGGATCGTAATTGAGTCATGAAGAATTTACGACTCTACTATCAACCCCAAATTTGAGAGACTTCCTGATTTTTGTTGGATAATCTTCTTAACGCCTCATTCCTTCTAAATATAATCATGTCGACGCCTGATACCTCAGAATGAGTATCATGTCGACGCCTCATTCCGTCTAAATATAATCATGTCGACGCCTGATACCTCAGAAAGTGAATCATNTGCACAATTTCACTAATATCAGCCGACACCAAAGTGCGAATCATCTCATTGATTGGCAGCAGCGAGTGGCCCTGCTGATTGGCCGCTCATTGATGGTGCTTCTCTCTAACGGGCCCAACAAATCACGCCTGATTGGCCCAATCGTCGTCCTTGAATTATGCTCAGATGAAAATAATTGCAACTGAATCCCTTTAATAAAATGAAAATGATTTAGCAGATAAATTCATAATTTTTCTTTGCAAAAAAATCTCTCTCATAATTAAATTTATATGCATTTATAAAATATCCGTTCATAATCACCATTGAATTTGTCTCAGTATTTAATGAAGCTTCGTCACGAACACAACATATTTTTGAATTATTTTTCAAATGTTTTGTATAATATTTCAGTTTGTGTACAATGCGCCTTAATGAGAACGTTATTATAACGTAAGTGTTCAGTGTAATATAAATATATTATATATTTCACTAAGAAAGCACTGAGCTGCCGTGTGTACAAGATCAACGGTTGCCGATTGTATACGTCACTTCTAATTTAACCTGCTCATTAACCTGCCAAAAGGAGATATTGTTTTAATAAGTTGTTTATATATGAAAACGAATTCTGAATAATTTAATATGACTATTTATCATTGCTGACTAAGCAGCCGATGGCATAATTTTCTAGAGTTTGCTTCTCATTACAAGGACACAAGCACTCATTAGACGACTCACATTAGTGAACTTGAGTACCTTCTTAATTGCATCTCATTAGACCGGCGCTCTCGTTAAGTCTATTTAATTACATCGCTGCAACGTGACGCTACTTACGCACAAAACGCTTGGCCGGCTTATCAGCGGCCGTACACAACGCGTGGCCGGCTTATAAGCGGCCGTACACAACGCGTGGCTGGCTTATAAGCGGCCGTACAAAACGCTTGGCCGGCTTATAAGCGGCCGTACACAACGCGTGGCCGGCTTATAAGCGGCCGTACACAACGCGTGGCCGGNCTCTTATACACATCTGTACAAAACACGTGGCCGGCTTATCAGCGGCCGTACAAAACGCGTGGCAGGCTTATCAGCGGACGTACAAAACGCCTGGCAGGCTTATCAGCGGACGTCTAAAGCAATGAGGATTAAAGTCTCTTCTCAAATTGAATATTCGGTCAAAGTTGCGATTAAAATAATAAATTTTTGTTCATTGAAATTATATTTAAATCAACTTCTATCGCTATGATATGTAATAAACAGCTTTCGTTAGTTTATCCTCCATAATATTATGTATTTACTTACATTATTAAGACTTTGCACCTGTTACTGCCAGTGTAGGCACCTGCTACTGATAGTGTAGGCACCTGCTATAGTCAGTGTAGGCACCTGCTACTGTTAGTGTAGGCACTTGCTATAGTCAGTGTATGCGTTTGAAATTAAGGGTTGAACTTCAAATCGATAGAAATCATCGACTGCTTTCCGTTGACTGTTCAGTAGATTTTCTGTTGCACCGATGGTGCCGTGCAAATAATGAAACGTTGTGGGATATATGATACATTTCAGGATAATATTAGACACAAATACTGGCTCACGATAAATATTTTCAACTCTGGCATGAGCTGGACGCCGAAGAAGGTGGAAAAGCTAGACGGATTTAATAATGAAGGTGAATTAGGCAATAAAAATTATGACAAAAAGAAAACTCATTATGAATAAACGCAATTAGCGCAACTAACAAAATCTACGATTCCTAGCCGCTCCCAGCGTCGCACTGGGGCTTTCACATCGTGTAGTTACACTCCATTATTACATATGTAGTAGGGACCGCTAAATATTTAATGGCCGCTACATACATTGCAATGGCCTGTACGTGTTGCAATACATTGCAATGACGTCATCGTCCATGTCAAGTTTATGACGTCATCGTCCATGGTGACGCTAATGCGCCGCCTTCGTCGTCCTCCGTCAGCAATGCGGCAACCGTGCATCTGTCCCCATTTGAGCCAACTGATGCAAAATGCAGTTGATTACTACTTGTCGAGGGTAGTGGATCATATTCGGACCAACCATGATCGTGCTCATAAACGTGTCAGTCGTCTCTTGAATGTCACAAGGGTGAATTTATACTTCTCAGTTCCTTGCGGCAAGGCATTGAGAGCCTGAGACCTACAACGGAAATGTGTTAGATCCCTTCCGAAGAACCTGAACTCTGTCCGCTGCTCGGGCGTTGAAGTGATCCAGCACAGTATCTCCCACCTTGCCTTGTGATGTGACACAATTTATAAGGTGTCACTCTGAAAGTTCGGAGCTAGTCCGGGCATTATTTTCAAAGTTTACACTGTACAGTATACATTTCTCTTGCCCACTTCAGTGACTACTGTCCCAGCTGCTCCAACCTGTACCAGTAGTCTAGGTCCCTCATGTCCCTGATCCTTGACGTGAAAATCCGTTGAACTGTTTTCAATTGCCGAACCACACCCGCCTTGAGTGGCGACAAAAGCTGGCAGCGATACTCAGTCAGCAGTACTCTGCTATACAAATATCAGTGGTTGCCACAAATACAGCAGATGTGGTCTCTAATTCGCTAGCAATGTTCCGCCGGTGAAGTGATAGACACATCGAAGAAAAAACCATTCAGCGATCTGCTCGATCTCAGCTCGACAGAGCAACGTGGGCTCGGCTCTTTAATTTATTTTATTTACGCTTCGCGGTGAGCGGCGCTAGATTTCTGTTGGTCCCGTACGACGCTGGAGACCGGAGTTTCTTTGTGGAAAATGGCCCGGAAGGCACAGTTGGAAGCGAGACGTTGGCAATGAACGGCAGTCTTGATCTCAGGGCAAAAACCGAGGAAACCTTGGAAGAACCGAGTGAAACCCTTCGAAAGGCCGAAGGAGAAACCTCCGAAAAAGCGAACTCGGATCTTCCATTGGCAGTGGCAGAGGCATCACTGCTAATGGTGCTTCACGGGAGCAGGAAAAAAAACAGGGACCGGACTCCAGCTCTGCGATGGCTGGCTGCAACATATGGCGGCCCTAGGGCATAAAATCATCGCTAAGGGAGCGATGCCGGCGGCATGGTGGAGGGATGACTGGGCGGCATGACACTGAGAGGCATAGGCATGGTGGAGGGATAACTGGATGGCATGAAACTGAGAGGTGTAAGCATGGTGGAGGGATGACTGGGCGGCATGATACTGAGAGGCATTGGGCTGATAGAGGAATGACTGGATGGCATAATACTAAGAGGTGTAGGGACGGTTTAGGAATAAATGAAAGGGATAACGCAGAGAGGCTCTCGAATCACTCGAGTTTAACATGCAGCAGCTTAGATGGAAAACTAAATTACGCGAGACTTTCGATAGCTTCAGCAAGAGAAAGAATTTCCAGGCAAGATTTGAACGCTTTAACGAGGGAAACACTCATTATTGCGCCATCCTAGCTCTAATAAGTGCTTCTCTCATATAACAAATTATTAGACCCACTCTAACAAGTTTCTCTCATTAAACCGATTACTAGACCCACTCTAACAAGTTTCTCTCATTAAACCGATTACTAGACCCACTCTAACAAGTGTCTCTCTAATTAAAGCGATTGCTAGTTCTACTCTAATATCTGTCTTTCTTATTAAAGCGATCACTTGTCTCGCTTTAATAAGTGTCTCTTTCATTAAAGCGATTACTTGTCTTGCTCTAATAAGTACCGATTACTAGACCCACTCTAACAAGTTTCTCTCATTAAACCGATTACTAGACCCACTCTAACAAGTTTCTCTCATTAAACCGATTACTAGACCTACTCTAACAAGTGTCTCTCTAATTAAAGCGATTGCTAGTTCTACTCTAATATCTGTCTTTCTTATTAAAGCGATCACTTGTCTCGCTTTAATAAGTGTCTCTTTCATTAAAGCGATTACTTGTCTTGCTCTAATAAGTGTACTTCTCATTGAAGCGTTCGCTAGTCTCACTCTAATAAATGTCTCTCTCATTAAAACGATTACTTGTACCGGTCTACATAATAAGTGGTTTCTTTCATTAAAGAGATTACTATTCTCACTCTAATAAGTGCCTCTCAGTAAAGCGATTGCTAGGCCCACTCTAATAAGTATCTCTCATTGAAGCGATCGCCGGTCCCGCTCTAATAAGTTTCTCTCATTAAAGCGATCACTGGTCCCACTCTAATAAGTATCTCCCATTAAAGCGATACTAGACTCACTCTAATAAGTGTCTTTCTCATTAAAGTGATCGCTATACAGGCTGCCACCGTATCTCATTAAGCAAATTGGCGAGCCGAATTCCACCCTCCGCATTAAGTAATAAAGAACTCGATTTTTCCAGACTTTTATATTAAGGCTGGACAGTTCGAGGACAAACCCCGTAACGGNTTTATAAATTATATCCGGGTTACGGGTGGCCCATGAACGGCCGTATAATTCAGACGGTCGTTCTTGGAGAATTCTTTCAGAGGAGAATTCTTTATAAATTATATCCAGGTTACGGGTGGCCAATGAACGGCCGAGGATAGCTCGGTGCAAATCAGACTCGATTTAATCAGTATAGTTGTGAACGAAGAAAGGTGAGTTGCTGAATGAATAATTTGCGTTGTTTAACAAATGTGAAATGTCATAGTTATGGTATTTATTAAAAGTATCATTCTCAGTTATTCTTATATCAGATCCTTCCATAATTCCATAGAATATGCTATAATCCAGTGAGACTAAATACAAAACTACTTAATTTTGCTCTGATGTACGAGTCGTAAGAAGATTTGGTCTGAATCCCAGTAATGACTGAATAGTTTACCTTGGTCAGGAGTTACTGGAAAAATGTATATTTTTATGAAACTAATATATATGCCATATGAGCGCATCTGTTCATGAAGTCAAAATTTCTACAATAAAAATAATAATCGCTCAATACAGAAAGAAATGTACTTGTATATATACAATTTTGTCATTTAAAAATTATCATTGTACAAGTTAACGTTACTGCTCGCTCAACTGTTGAACATAACATCACAATATAGCCCTCACCCTCCCGTGACGTGGGCAGAGCTGTGCCCTCACCCTCCCGTGACGTGGGCAGAGCTGTGCCCTCACCCTCCCGTGACGTGGGCAGAGCTGTGCCCTCACCCTCCCGCGACGTGGGCAGAGCTGTGCCCTCACCCTTCACTCACGTGGGCAGAGCTGTGCCCTCACCCACTCCTCACGAGGGCAGAGCTGTGCCCTCACCCACCTGTGACGTGGACAGAGCTGTGCCCTCACCCACTCCTCACGAGGGCAGTGGGTGCTGGTCTGACTCACAGCTTTAAGAGAAGCCAGGGCCGCGGCCACGCAGACCAGCAGGGAGGCCGGCGCTGTTCTCACCCGCTCATGTCAGAGCTGTCCTCAGTGGCCAGTGTTATAATCAATTCATTCAGTATCAATCTTCTAATGCCAGGTCAATGAATGATCGGTATCGATGTACCGATAAGGCATCGGTAAGCATCGATGTCAGCATCAATAAATTAAAATCACCATCATTGTCAGTATAATTTATTCCTGACATTGTAGCCAGTATCAACATACGTATAAATGATACAGAAAAAGGCAGGGCCAGAAAAAACTCGCGTTTGATGCAATCGAGACGCTCGGAAGTTGGCGGAAGGCAGCAGCGATGTTTTGCGCCGAAGCCTGGGTCGTTTTTGGCCGAGTTCTCGCGGGTTTTGTGCGCGTCTAAGTTAAGTTGGGGGAATGTGATGCAGTGGCTATTAGTGCATCTATTGTGATGTGCAAATAGTTGAAATGCCTGCACCATTTTTGCTGAGATGTTTCTTTGTGAAGACGAAGCGAGGGTCGGTCTTGAGACGGCCGAGCCCTTCCGACGAAACTTATATTTTGTTAGAAAAAGTCTCTTTTTATTCGTATTCTTACTGAGCTTAAAGGGACTTTTCTTTTTGAAGAAATCGAACGAGAACTTGAGGGTCTCTCAGGCCAGGATCTGATGGACGAAAGAGCTCAATCCTTAAGGATGTTAAATGTCTATTGCTTGCTGGTTTGAGAGTAAAGGAAAAAACGAAGAAGAAATAATACTTGCTCCCTAAAAGGCTCATAAGCTCTAACTTTTTGGTCCATACATGAGGTTTATTTTGCTTTATGATGAAAAAAAGTTGTGTGCTATGAGGACAATGTCCAGTGTAGCACATAAATAAGAAAGTTACTAACTGTGAGCTGAGGATTATTCTTCGACTGGCTGGATGAAGAAGAGTGGGAGATTTTAAGTTAAGTTCTGCTATGAAATTAGTGGAAGAAATTTAAGGCTAACAGCTCAATAGTAGAAATGAGCAAAAGGCTTTGCAGGCTAACATGCCAATTGTTGTTCAAGAAATAAAATTCATTTCGATTAAGCATCTTATCTCATTTTATATATAATAAAGGATATGAGAATTTGAAGATTAATATCTCAATTATAGTGAAAATGTAAAGTAAAATGTAAAGTAAATGAAAATGTAAAAGTAAAGAACTAAAATAAGATAGATAACCAATACCAATTGTAGAAGAAAAAAAGCAGGCTTAAAACTGCGATGCCATTTGCAGCAGAAACAGAGCAGACTGAAGTCGAGCTGGGGCAGCGGAGGGAAGTATGCCGGCGGTGTCGCGGCGCAAGGCGGCGCAGATTTACTGCAATTGCTTCATAAAGAACAAAAGCGACGTCCGATGCAATTGCCGGGGAATCAAAAGGAGCAGAAACTCTGCCCTGCAGACAGCAATGTTAGATGAGGAGGCGCGGGCCTGCAACTTCCCCATCCTGGGGGATATTTATAACATTATAAAGAGCAAGTCTGCTATGTAAGAGACTATACTTCCCCATCCTTGGGGATATTTATAACATTATAAAGAGCAAGTATCATAAAGAACAAAAGCGACGTCCGATGCAATTGCCGGGGAATCAAAAGGAGCAGAAACTCTGCCCTGCAGACAGCAATGTTAGATGAGGAGGCGTTTGCCTCCAACTTCCCCATCCTGGGGGATATTTATAACATTATAGAGAGCAAGTCTGTTATGTAAGAGACTATACTTCCCCATCCTAGGGGAAATTTATAACATTGTAGAGAGCAAGTCTGCTTTGTAGAAGACTATACTTCCCCATCCTAGGGGATATTTATAACATTATAGAGAGCAAGTCTGCTATATTAGAGACTAAACTTACCCATCCTAGGGGATATTTCATTATGGAGAGCAAGTCTGCTATATAAGAGACTAAACTTTCCCATCCTAGGGGATATTTATAACATTATAAAGAGCAAGTCTGCTATGTAAGAGACTATACTTCCCCATCCTAGGGGATATTTATAACATTATGGAGAGCAAGTCTGCTATATTAGAGACTAAACTTTCCCATCCTAGGGGATATTTATAACATTATAGAGAGCAAGTCTGCTATGTAAGAGACTATACTTCCCCATCTTAGGAGATATTTATAACATTATAGAGAGCAAGGCTGCTATATAAGAGACTATATTCTTGTCCATGTCCTGCGATTTGGAGTATTAGGCTTCATGAAATGAAAGTCATGAAGCTCGAATAAATCAAATCTGCAGGAAAAATCATGCTAACGCATTTGATTGTTCAGCTTATAACCAAATAAAGGGAAAATTCAACGGAAATTTATTTTGTTTTTCCAATGAATTTTTCACATTTTGTTTGCAAATTTAGCCCATTAAGTATTAATTATAATTAATTTAATTATCTTACAATTTATCAGTGTTAATTGTACATATAGCTACGCTGATCAATTTTATTGCTGTCGTTTACGAGATAAAAGGTACAGTAAACTGAAATATATTAAATAACTAAGTGTATTGCTATCTGGAATAAATGAGACAAATTATAGTATTATCTGTCATAAATGATATATATTTTTGTGCCAATTTTCCTAATTAAGTAAGATAAATTGTCTTGCCATCTTTCCTGAATGAGATGAATTGCTTTTCTGATATTACGTGAGATCAATAATAACCTTATCAATAATAAGCTTGGTAATATCATGGTATATATTAGCCTATTGTAGGTTAAGGCTATTATTCGGCCGTGGTGGTCGTACAATATTTATTATGATTATTTTATTTCTTAATATTCTTCAGTTAGAATTATTCACATGAAAGAAGTTCCTTCAGGGCAGCGCTGAAGCTCTTGTTCTTTCAGTGCAGCGCTGAAGCTCTTGTTCCTTCAGTGCAGCGCTGAAGCTCTTGTTCTTTCAGTGCAGCGCTGAAGCTCTTGTTCCTTCAGTGCAGCGCTGAAGCTCTTGTTCCTTCAGTGCAGCGCTGAAGCTCTTGTTCCTTCAGTGCAGCGCTGAAGCTGAAGCTCGTCTCCCGCTATAAACAACAGGAAAAAGAAAGCTCTGGTGAGGAAGCCTCTTATACTTGGATAAAAATGATGGGGGAATTTTGCGCGGTATATCATTGAGAATTGGATGGCCTCCGAAAACGCTGCTATCTTTTGCAGTGGAATTTAGCTGTTTGCAGAAGCAAGCGTCTTAATTGCTCTTTTGCGTTAATTTGCACAGACAAAACCCGCAATTTAGTAGCGGCCCTACTTTCTCTAGAACCACGGGCGAAAAATCAACGGCCAAAGAAGAGACGACGATAATTTGGTCTGTAATTTGAAAAAATAAAAGACACTCAGGAACGCACGTGTAGCCGTTGGATAAAAATTCTGCATGGAATTCCAGGGTAGCCAAAGAAATAAGAAAATATTCTCGTTGAGAAATAAAGTAATTTTAAGCAGGAACAACATTAGGAGTGGTTAGTGCGCGCTTCAAAGGCGGCTTAAGTCAGGGTACAGATGATGACTTCTAACTTTACTAACTTTAATGTGATTTCAAGCTTTTGGTAGTTTATAAATGCTTGGGCAAAATGTCTTGCTATTTTTACATAGAGTGAACTTTAGAAAAAACTCCTTTTAAATATTTTACGAGATTTGCTGCAAATAGCTGAATGATTTGAACGTTCTTCTTTGGCATAGGTAATTATTTTCAGTGATAATTTTCATTAGTTACCCCCATGCAGTCATTCAAATTAAAATTGTTGCAGCAACAGGGCAATGATTTTTTTTATTTATTTAAAAAAATTATTTGAGAAACATCAAAGGCTATTCAGGTATTCATTTTATGGAAAAGGTTCAAAGTGGCAGCTTCTGCGCATTGCCATCAGAAGATAGACCTGCATTTCTAAAATATATATTGAAAATCAATGTTACTCTGTTGGAATAATGTTTTAATGTGTAATAAATACAGATATTTACGAGACATTGACTCATGGTAACAGCTGGTGCGTGATATTGACTCATGGTAACAGCTGGTGCCTGATATTGACTCATGGTAACAGCTGGTGCGTGATATTGACTCCTGGTAACAGCTGGTGCCTGATACTGACTCCTGGTAACAGCTGGTGCATTATATTGACTCATAGTACTAGCTGATTAATACACGATAGTTTATTTATTTTATTTAAACACGCTCCATTGACCATCATGACGTCACTCGCAATACCTCTCGACATGCCAGAGACTCAATACTCAATATGACGTAGCAATACCGGTTCACGGTGACCAGAAATAGATGACACATAACCAACATAGACAGCATGGCTGGCGGTCACGTCGTTATGTGGTGTGTCTCTGTCCCTACGTCTGTCAATTGGACGTCCACAGGGCAGACAGGGAAGCCGTCTGACTGTCACAACAGTTCCGCAAAAATAAATTGACGGGATACAAGTTGGGAGCTTCCTTTGAGGCTGGCCAATGTCGTATATTTTGTGACGCTCGCCGCAAAAATTGGAAACTCATAGAAATGAAAAAATACGGTGGCACAGAGTGCTATATAAATGGAGGGAACACGGCCGCACAGAGTGCTATATAAATGGAGGGAACACAGCCGCGCAGAGTGCTATATAAATGGAGGGAACACGGCCGCGCAGAGTGCTATATAAATGGAGGGAACGCGGCTGCGTTGAGTGCTATATAAATGGAGGGAACACGGCGGCGCTGAGAGCTATTTAAATGGAGGGAACACGGCCGCACAGAGTGCTATATAAATGGAGGGAACACGGCGGCGCAGAGTGCTATATAAATGGAGGGAACACGGCGGCGCAGAGTGCTATATGAATGGAGGGAACACGGTGGCGCAGAGTGCTATATGAATGGAGGGAACACGGTCGCGCAGAGTGCTATATAAATGGAGGAACACGGCCGCGCAGAGTGCTATATGAATGGAGGGAACACGGCCGCACAGAGTGCTATATAAATGGAGGGAACACGGCCACGCAGAGTGCTATATAAATGGAGGGAACACGGCTGCGCAGAGTGCTATATAAATGGAGGGAACACGGCCGCTCAGAGTGCTATATAAACGGAGGGAACACGGCCGCGCAGAGTGCTATATAAATGGAGGGCACACGGCCGCGCAGAGTGCTATATAAATGGAGGGAACACGGCCGCGCAGAGTGCTATATCAGTGATTTGGCATCAGAGTGACATTATCAAGCATACATGATTTAGCATCATGTGTGCTTGGTTTTCCTTTTTTTAGCAGCCTCAACACATCTATAACAAAAATTATTGATATATTTCCTGGTAAATAATAAACTTAAGATACTCACGTGCTCAGGAGCAGAGCGTTTTATTCTGCATAAATGCATTATTTGGCGATTTTAACGAACGATGTGAGATGGAAACCTCACTCTAGATATTCGCACCAGACATCGAAGGAGTAATTCCAAATGACCAACATCCCGAAGCCCCAAAGTTAACATCACTCAAATCCTGCTTTGCATCTGAGGTTGACACTAATGCGTCCTTACGAAGGAATTTGGACAGAGGGACAAAGAGTTAAAAAGGGGAAAATTGGACCAAGAAAAATTTAGCATCAAGGATATGGGAACAATTAACATTCCAGCAAGTGTGGAAAGTGTCACATAGTTTCCCCAAGCTAGGGAATGGACCAAATAACATTCCCCACGAGCTAGGAAATAAAATGCAAGCCGCCCCAGCAGAGGGAAGGGGCTGGGGTACGCATCCCTTTAGCTGGGGCTAGGGACACCAAGGATCCCCTTCCTAACGCTTGCCGGGGTCTGAATTATAGATGGAAACGCTGACTCAGCATCCGCAGCTTCCAATACGAAGATCACAATCGCGCGTCTTCATCGCCGGCAGACGGTTTATTCTCCGGTTTTTCTGTGAGGAAAACCGCCGATATTTCTTCCTGATATCGCATACGAGGCAAGTCTGGCGGGCGCAAAGACTTCTGTGTTCTTGGCTCGAGTTTTGCGTGAGGTTTGTGTTGTTATTGACCAGTAGACGCTCTTGACGCCATCGCTTGCGTGGCTCACATGGTCCCTGTTATTGACTGGTGCAATTGAGATCTGCGGAGAGGGTTTGGGTTTGAAGGGGTATTACAGATATTGAGAGAATGGCATCGATTCAAATTAATACGTTGAATGAAAGAACAGGAATAATTGTTTGTAAAATATTATGTACTGCCTTTATTAAAAAAAACTATTCAAAAAGAAATGTGCTCATAATACATAACGTCGAATGCAATTGTACCGCGTGGAAAATGTGAGACATATCACGTTATTGACTGGCTGTTGTGGTGCAATTGAGATCTGCGGAGAGGGTTGGGGTTTGAAGGGGTTTTCAATGGCTGGTGTTTGAAATGGTATTAAAGATATTGAAAGAATGGCATCGATTCAAATTAATACATTGAATGAAAGAACAGGAATAATTGTTTGTAGAAAATTATCTACTGCCTTTGTTTCTAAAAGAATATCTTATTCAGAACGAAATGTATTCATAATACAGAACATCGAATGAGATTGTCCGCGTGGAAAATGTGAGAAATGTCAAGAGAGAAATATATGAGAAATATTTCTCACTAAATTAAATCATCGTTTTGAATGAAGTTGCAAAATATAAATGGAGTCAGCGTGTAAAATTTCGACTATCTGGTGACAAACAGTTGAACATTCTCCTACTATGTATTGTTGAACATTCTTCTACTATATTTGAGTGATCGTGAGGTTTCCATTTCAAAAGCTTTGTAAATTGTACCGTACCTGTAAACTTTCAATAGCTTCTACAGCTGTGCACGGCAGTAAGCCTTTACATAAAATGCTCTTCTTCAGTACTTTGCTATTAAATGCTAATCACGATATTGATGAATTTTAGTTATAAAAATTCATAACAATCTACCAAATAACGGATTTGACCCATGCTAGTCAAATACGCGGTAAATACCTGCGTTAATACCATAAAATAATTTCTTTTAACAAATAACTGCCTCACTCTTAACATATCAATAAAACTCTTCGGTTGCCTTGAAGCTCCCTTTACGTCAGGGGACAAGGGGAACAAAAATAAAGCCATGAAAATAAAAACAATCTCCTCCCTTTGTTGCAGGCCGTTGTATTTCATTAGCTTCTGCTGCGTATATAAAATTTCATGTGCAAAAGATTGCATATTGAAGTCTGTAATAAAAGTGGACTTTTGCATGACGATATGAAAGGCGACCGTCCGTTGCCCTCATATGTTGCGCTGTCCTCGGGCCAGAAGCTAAAATATCAATTAAAATAAAGCGAACGCAGTTACGCTAAACTGTCGAGAGGCTTTCCATCTGCACGGGGGGGGACACGCTTTTAAATTAACCTCTCTACCAGGTTCAATATACTTGCGAACAACAAATGAAATTATATATCATAAGATGAGTGATGATGGCTTGTATGAGTGAATTATATAATAATCATAAATAATTATAATAATCATAATAAGCCATATAATAATAATTAAATAAAATTAGTTGCCATTAAGTGGTTTTTACTTTCTCATTGTTTAGTCATTTCTTTTTCTGAAACAACTCGATTGATTCGTGTATTTAAAATGATCCATAAATTTATTTCTCAATCCATCGCTTAAAATTGTAAAAAATTTTAATAAAAACTTCATTTTCCTGGCATCAACTATCAAATATTTTAAAGATTGGTCTTTACATAGCCTGGTCTAATTCGCTGTACGAGTCCTGTTCGCCGTACCAGACGCAGGAGGTTGAGCGCTGCACGAGCCTCTCGAGAGCCTCTCGAGGAAGCAATATCCCAGAGCCGATGGCCCTCGCTGCAGCAATCGTCTCTTCATATTCAAATCTTCATTCCGGCGTTTATGAAAAGTACGGAGACTCGGCCACCTACAATTTGAATTTTTATTCGCCTGGCTGACGTCGGTTAAACGGATGAAAGTAGAGCGTAAAATGGAATCATTTATTGGTTGGGGCTTAACAGCTATTGGCGCTCGGGGGTTATTTCAATGTTGATTTGCTTGGCTGACATCCCCAAAACGGGTCAAAGTCATGCAGATAAATATTCATGAACTTATGATGTTTGATTGACATACGGGGACTCGTACTTGATAGTAAAATGCGGCGTGCTGAACAGTTGCTCTAGCATGAGCTTCAGCCTGGCATGAAGAGTGTTTTCGTGAATGTTTTGAAGTCTGCTCAGTGCATTCAAAGCCATTTAACTCTTGCTCCATTGGTCATTTTTGTGAATGCTTTTGTATGGCTGAGGCTTTGCAGTCGATGCTCTTTCAATGAGAAAAAAAAATTAAATGCTATATCGCTGGACGCAATACAATGAAATACAATAAAATGTATTGTAAAGAGATGCTCCGCAATGAAATCGAATTCGGTATACATAGAAATGTTTACATACATTTGAGCGTGAAGTGTTTTGAAAATTGAAAATGAATTGTAATGTAATTTCGCCATTGAATACATGTCTACGGATATAAATCTGCTGTTATATACATATTAGCAATTTCATGTTATATTTAATTAGATTCATTTTTTTGGGTATTACAGTTAGAAGGAATTTAGGTATAAGCCGCTCATTTTACTTGTTTCGTTGGAATGATGTAGCAATTGAGATAACTTATAACAATATTTTGTTATATTTTGTTAAATTCAGCAATAATATTATTTATTACATAGAATGGGCGCAAGCATTTCAAGGATGGTTAGTTGTGCAAGACTTTTAATTGTTACTGAAGCTTATGAAGTTCCTGTACTGAAGTTGTTTTCTATCGACGAAGTATTTCTGTATGGTGGTCTTAAAATATGGTGGTCTTAAATGTAATATATGGTGGTCTTAAAATAATATCAAATACTGATTAAGTTCAGAACCGAAAATTTGAATAATAAAATTTATTGTGCAACTTGAATGTCGTCAGAAAGTGACGTTGTTCTACAAGGAATTTCAAATGTATATGAACACGGAAAGCAAAACGCAGGGATATCCTAGAACAATATTTTTTTATTGATTTGGTGTTTCTGAGGGTCGTAGTTTCAAACGTGTTGAATTTCTTATTTGTTGTTTTCATGAAAGCATCACATTATTATAATTACTCACAACTGTTGTAGTTTTTAGGAACTACTAAATCTGCAGCTTAGCCATTACAGTCAACCCAGACGAGCGTTGATGCGAAGTGAACGCTTAATGGTAGAAAGATCTTTACCTGACCTAACACGGCGTGTGCTGCAATATTGTGTTTCAAATTTACCTTTTTAAAAATTGTTCAAGTTAGTAATTTCAACTGTTGTTGAAAATCCCGGTCCGAATCATGTTGAATCCAAAATCAACGTACTTTGGTTCTTCTATTCTGCTGGTTGTAGTTTATGTTGTAACTACATGTGTTGTTTCCTATGCGCTTCGTGTATGCTGGAATGCTATATCGAATGCTATACATATCTGGAATGCTATACATATCTGCCTATATGTATGCTGGAATGCTTCGTGTATGCTGGAATGCTATATATCGTTCGCTATATTTTCTTTATTTGGCGCATCGTGGATAGAACAGTCAACGGTCGTTCTAATCTCTTCAAGTTTCTGTTAGAACCGTTGTACTTCGCGGCTGATATTTATTTATCCTTTTTGCGATATTTATTTATTTTTATCCTTATTAAAATTTTATCCTATTTATCCTTAACCTAGGGTAGCTTTTTCTTTATCATGTAACTAACAATGCACATGTCAAAGATAGAAAAGTGTTCAGTGCATGTATGTGCGGATATAATTAAATATGGCAGCGTAAGGTAACTCTAAGAATTGTTACACTTATTCGCGGAGCTTGTCCACTGCTAGTGTGTGCAACGTTCTTTTTTTCTAAAACGCGAAAGAGTTCACACGGATGAAATCTTTGTTTAATTACAAGTGATTATTGGTATTCCATGGGCAAGCATATATCAACACACAAAATTTCAACAATAATAACATGATAAAATCTACGTTGTCGTTCCCCAAACTTGCCTTCAACATAGAGGTCTTTGGAGCTCGTCTCTCAAAATCCGCTTGTTTAAATGAAGTCCAAGGAAAATGGGCCTAATTTATTACAACACTTCTCTTCAACTTCACTTCAATTGTTTGTCTCCTACATATCTTATAATCGATATAAAACACACTTCTCCCAGTTCAATCGATCTGAAATGTTGCACACTTGAGTAAAGTCGCAGACAATGCTTGATTCAAGTGTCAGAATAAATAATGAAAAAAATGTATATATTAAAATAACCTACATAAATAATTTTTGTAGATATTTAAAAATAAAGTAAGAAATTCATCGTTCGTGTAACATCGGAGAAACTGGCCTCTTTAGAAGTGTTGTCTTTAAAAAGTGTTTTTTAAACGCATATTATTTATTATTTTTATTTATTTTTGTTTATTATTATTACAATTATTTTCTCATCAGTCAGCTTTATTGCCCAGTGTAGAAATGAATAACGAAATCAAAGTCAAAATTCAAAATATTCTGGGAGAAAAACTTTGCTTGTGTAATCAAAAACACGTTGATGAAGGATGTCTTAGACTACTCGTAGTGTGAATTGTTTATATAAGTGCCTTTAGTCACAGTGAAAATAATACTAGGAGTAATTTCTACTTATATATTTCATTGTCAAGCGCGACAAGTTTCGTTCTAGTCTAGGCCTTAGGTTATGAAATAAGGATATGAAATGTAATAGTGCATAAGCTGTATGTCAAGTTCAAGATGCCACATGACAGGGCACTCCAGAATCGGAATTTCATTCCTTAATTTCAAACTGGAAATTATAAGAAAGCTGTTGCATTAGCGATGTGAAATTTCTTAGGTATTATGAGAAAAATATTTATCAATAGGGATTGATATAAGAAAAAATCTTTGTTCAAACTTCTTCTAACTCACATATGGTGCTTGCTACTCTTGAATGTGCAGCTAGCTCTTCAACTTGGTGATATCATTTGAAGCCCCACTTTTGATGATATCAAACAATGAGGATATGTGTTTTCTTTACCTAATTTCTTATGGCCACTCTTTAAATTTGAATTTCTTGATGTTCATTTATTTCTCCGAGCTTTTACCTTGGTGTAATTGCTATTTTTCACAAACAAAATTTCAGCCATTCAGTTCATGAAAAGTTATCGTACACGTCTCACACTCTTTTTCTGAAGCTGTTATCTTTTGGCATATTCAACTGAGTGATGAATCGCTTAATAGCATTCCACTGAAATTCATTAATTGACAAAGATTGCGAGGTATTGCTTTTTTCTAGCCTTTTGGTTTGCTGTGTGGTAATGCTATTTAAGTCAACGTTGTAAATATGTGTACGGCTGTACTCTATACAACTCTGCTCAGTTGTAATAAACTGTTACCATGATTATTTTTCAAGTATTTACTTGAAATTCAATGAATTTCAAGTAAATACTTGAAATTATATATATATATATATATATACAAGTATTTACTTGAAATTCATTGAATTTCAAGTAAATACTTGAAAAATAATCATGGTAACAGTTTATTACAACTGAGCAGAGTTGTATAGAGTAGAGCCGTACACATATTTACAACGTTGACTTAAATAGCATTACCACACAGCAAACCAAAAGGCTAGAAAAAAGCAATACCTCGCAATCTTTGTCAATTAATGAATTTCAGTGGAATGCTATTAAGCGATTCATCACTCAGTTGAATATGCCAAAAGATAACAGCTTCAGAAAAAGAGTGTGAGACGTGTACGATAACTTTTCATGAACTGAATGGCTGAAATTTTGTTTGTGAAAAATAGCAATTACACCAAGGTAAAAGCTCGGAGAAATAAATGAACATCAAGAAATTCAAATTTAAAGAGTGGCCATAAGAAATTAGGTAAAGAAAACACATATCCTCATTGTTTGATATCATCAAAAGTGGGGCTTCAAATGATATCACCAAGTTGAAGAGCTAGCTGCACNTATATATATATATATATATATATATATATTTATAGTTCCACTTTACCGGACTTTAATTAATTTTTTTTCTAAATTTTCTAAATTTCATTATAAATTTCATTTTATAATGAAAGTTAGTTAGATCATGTCAATTAGCGAATTAAGAAAGTTACGCATTGGCTCGCAAAATTTAGCCCTGCAGCCGGTTAGTTATAATACATTTTGATCAATCAAACATTAGAGTCCAAATTAATTTTATCGATAACAGATGAGCAAAATACATTCCTTGAAAAAAAAAACACGGAGTGATGACAGGCCGGCGCTCGCGCGCGACGAATATAGTTATTTTGACTGTGGTTCTTGCAGATAAATTAAACCTGCACTAGTATTTCATTCTTCTCACCGAGTAACGAAGGAGCTTTCATGTTTATAATACGTAGACCCGTTCGCTGGTTTGCATGTTGATGAAGTTTGCAATTCCCAGTTGCTGAGATCGGATCGATCGTGCTGTGTTCAAGCCCCATCCAAACTGTAGAGTAAGTGACAATTATCTACGCTTGGGAAACACGCTACTGCACTCTTATATTAAGCTCTTACAGCGCTGTTATGTTGAGCTGTAACAACCGTTGCGATGTATTTAATTTTTTAACACTATTTCGGATTTTTAGTGATGCCCACCTGAAATTTTCTATGCTCAAGTATTTTCATTCCTGAAATGCAGAGGTGGGTAGTAGCGCGCTGCATGTAGCGACCGCTACATTTTCAGTAGCGGTAGCGGTAGCGGCGCTACATTTAAGCAATTCAAGCAGGATTCATTGAAGACCAGGGGCCATACTTTCAAAACTGGCTAAGTGAACGTAAGTACTTACGCTCCATTTTCTTGTCTATGATTGGTGGATTTTGCTTGAAAGGCCGTCAATGATTGGCTGATGAACTTACGATCTCTTAACTGTTTTTAAAAGAGTGGCTTGAAAGGCCGTCAATGATTGGCTGATGAACTTACGATCTCATAACTTTTTTTGAAAGTATGGGCCCGTGTCACTACAATGTATTACTTAAGTTTTAACAGCCGTGTAACCACGCTGCTATACTTTCAGTCGAGAAGCTTTAATACGACATCCGTGCTATAATACCTTTAGTCTCAGCGCTATTGAGCATCATCATTAAGCTATGACAACCGTGCTGCAACAGTTTTAACAACAGCTTCTCTGACGATTTATTCAAAAGTAATAATAAGCGTGTTACTGTAGGTAAGGCGGTCAAGCTTCAAAGACTGGAATAAAGAACAGGCTCAGTTGTGTTACAGAAGCTGTAAAGATCGAGTACGGACAGTCGTGTTACAGGCTCTGTGATGGTAAGTTGGGATATTCGTGTTACAGAAGCCTTAACATTCACTACAGTTGAGCAAGGCGTGCCAATATCGAGGTGTAACGGCGAGCAACGACATGAAATGCAAATGCTGTTCTCGGCTTCCGTAGATTTCCGGTGAATCCTAATGTCTAGCGGGCTTGCAGTCGTGAGCGGAGGGTTTCCTATATTTGGCTTAAATCGTGAACGCTGAAGTTCATAACGTTGCGAGCTGGAATTCGGTAGCTTTCAAATTGGTGCTTTTTCGGCGTGTTTTAATAGAGAACGGGAGGGTGAACGACGGTTTTGGCAGACATTGTTAGTCGAGTCAAGCGAATATCTTTTACTTTGGGATTTAACTTCGAGATTTTCCTTTTTTCCGCCGCCATGACCTGTTGATCAAGTGCAGAATTGTTTTTAAAAATAACTCTGTACATAGTATCTATTTCAATATACGCATACGAATACTGATATGCCCCAACTGTTGTGGTGGATTAGGGGTAAAAAGAACTGGGGTCATGAGAGGTGAATCTTTCGAAGGTTATGAAGAGCAACCATCACATGGGAGAGCAGCAACCATCACATGGGAGAACAGCACCCATCACATGGGAAATGAGGGCTCTCCCTCATAAGGGTTTTGGGAGCGACTCTACTGAAAGCGCTGAGGGTTAACCTTTACTGGGTTAATGAAGGCTGGCTTCTTAGGATAAGTGAGGGCTACCCTTGTAAGAGTAATTGTGGGTGACCCTCACAGGGGGGATGAGGACTTGCCATCATGGGTCAATGAGGATGCCTTAACTGAACAGACGTTATCTGACAATATTTATTTATTTTTTTATTATTTTTTTATTATATATACTTATATTATTTTTTATTTCTGACAATATTTAGCCAGAATGTAGCTTTATTCAAATAAGAAACCTGCTCGAAAGAAGACATTTAAACATTCACAAAAGTATTTTACGAGTATTTGACATGTACGTCATATCAACCATTCATGTTAAAGGAGGTTCTGATGAGGAGAAAACTACTGACGGTAAGGACTAGTCTGCTCATGAGTAATGAGAGGTGGCCTCATAAGGGTAATGAGGGATGACCTTCACAAAGGTAATGCGGTCTTCTCTTCGCAATGAATGCGAACGAGACGAGTAGTTATGTTTGCTTAGCACATTAGTGCTATTTATGAGAGAGGGGAAGGCGAACTGAGGGAATGAAAATGGGAGGAAGGCCATTCAGGGGAGTGAATTGCGTCCCCAGTTAGAGAAAAATGGTATCCTCAAAAGATTTAAAGATGCTACTGCCAATATAAATTAATTCGACAGTCGTACACAAAAGTTATTTATTATTCTCTTCCTAATTACATCGTCAGCGTCTAATCTCCTTCAATCTCTGGAAAAATCATAAATGTCTAATTCCCAAGTATCCACCAATTATTCTATTCATCCTACTTGTGATGGAGGCAATGGGAAATAATAAAAGTGTGCCAGCAATTCCCTCCAGATGTCATTTCAACCTGAGTTCTAGGGTCGCCAAAATGCGTGCACTGTTATCATATGCAAACTATAAAGATGTTATTATACAATTTAGAAGATGAGGGTTGTTATGCAGAAATATCCGTGCCTCGGAGTGTCGAATAAACCTAAATAATTTAGTTTTCTGCATAACCTTTCCAGGTGAGACAGCCTGACGGTGTTGCCACAGCCTCTTAACTCCTGAGTTATTTCATTAATTTCCTGCCTGAGTCAAGCTGTTCGATACTTAAAAAGCTAAACGTGCTGTCTGCTTGTGACTTTATTATCTTAAAGGTTAGCCTATAGTTAGAGAAAACTCTCAAGTGCGTTGGTCGCCGTGACTTTGTTTGGCATTCATCTTTTCAAATAATAAGCTTATATAAGCTTATAAGCTTATTAATAATAGCTTTTTGGTTATTTTTTTTTTGGTTTTGACTTGACATGAATAGAACTTTTTAATTACCACGTAATTTCAGCCATGTAACGAAGTTGTTTTTATTTATAAAACCCGCGGTATCTGTGCCGTATCGTGCTTATGTGAGCGGCCACAACCCAAACGCCAATAATTTTTTATAGATTTTAAGACCAACGAAGATTTATAAAAGAATTTGAAGGCGTCAAGGCTGCCGTCTCTAGAGACCCCTCTGCAAAAAGAAAGCTGGATGCCTCGTTGCACGTCTCTTCATTTTGAGCTCCCGTATCGCTTCCACAGCACAAACTGGCCATGGACTTCAACCGGATCGAGTTTCCCGGATAAATTATCCGCCCTGTGCCCGGATATATTATGCTCCCTACTGGATATATTATCCGGTCAGCGCCGGGGATCCAGCAGATGGTCGTTGGAGGACAACTGATAACGATATCGCACTAAAGGCATCGAGGCTCCTGAGTGATGGCAGCGTTTCTCCGTAGACTTTCGACGTTTTATGGTCCAAAGAAAATGTAGGTCCGCCGTAACGTGGTCTTCTCCAATATATGATTTGGGCTTCGCTACGTCGAGTGCTTTTTAAAAAACGAACATGTAGTACTGGGCATATGATCTATATTTTTATAAAAACGTTCAACCAGTTGTTTTACTAGTTTGGTTGCTTCTTATCAACATTCCTACTGTATTTACGAGACGTTTCTTTAATAATTAATAGTACATAAGCACTTAATTGCTTGGAAAATATATAGATCCTTCTGTAGAATGTAGATTGTGTCCTAAAATTTCCCTTCAAGTCTTTTTACAACAATATTTTATTTTTATATTCTTTGGGGGTAGTTTTCTCGTATATACGCTAATGCTTTTAGATTAATTTATTATACATTAATATTAATTTATATTACACTGGTTTGGTCAAGAAGCGACACAATATTTCTGCCTGCTCCAAGTAACTTGTCAATATTTTTAAAGTTTTTTTATTACAATAATGTTCTGCAACGTTCCGTGACAGTCATTTGCCTTTTTTTTTTTTTTTGCTTTAGTAGCGGTGCTGTGCATCGCTGTATATCAAGATAGCGCAATCTGTTTTATATTATAAATTAGATGCCAACCGAAAATTTCAGGAAAATTTCAAAGAAGTAAGCTAAAAAATTACTACTTACAATCATAATGAACCAAACTCAAGTTTTAAAGATTGTCACGGGGAAGAAAAGATATGGAAATTACGAACTTAGTAAGACTTCATGCAAAAATCCCCGTTTTTATTTAAGTTGGAGAATGAAGGATTTTTCAGAGTTTTGTTAGAAATGTCCATTTTTATGATTTGACACAAACTTATCCAATTTTCCTACTGAGCGTTTCTGGGAGATATTAATTTCGAATAAATGAAGATCGGCTCCGATGACGCGGCCGACATTCTCAATAGGGGTGACTGGAGCTCAACAATGGCGGGAGTTACGTGAAAATTTCTATATTTCAATTCTACTTTTTTTTTCAGTAGTTGTTTCGAATTATTGCTTGAGTCGTGCGGGCGGCTCCAATGAGCTCTCTTCTACTAAGTTATTCCTCCTCTTCTTCCCTCGTCATTGCACATATGTTCCAAATTTTATAATCATCTGCATCAAGTCTCTCCCTACTTATCATTTCTCTGTTCTATCATTTGCCATACATGCTCTGTCACTTCTTACTCTCCTTCAACTTCCACTTTTCTGTTCTTTAGTCTCAGCTCCTGGTTCTCTTCACTTCTTTCTTTCTTTCCTTCTTTGCATCCGTCTCACTTCTAATTTCATCCTTCACTGTCTATACTCTTTCTATTTTCATATTTCCCTCCCCCTTTCCTGTCTATTCTCCCTCTTCCTTCCTTTTCCTTCTACCCTATCCCGTCCTCCTGCCACTCTTTCCCTCTCCACGCCCCTCGTTCGTACCCTCAGAAGGCCATCAGATGGAGGGTGTCGTCAGATTTACGACGTTCTTAACGACCAAAATTGACCTAAAAACCCACGGCCGGCGACTGTACCCAGACTGTCATGGCCACTGTCACTGTCTACATTCACTTGAGTACAGTTAACGGCGCAAGTACAGCGTGATTTACAAATAAAAATTATTCCTTGCAACGTTTACATCGAAAACCACACGGTAATCAGTTTATATTCATAGCCGCATTGTTAGAAATCATGAGAATAACGTTCTTGTTATCCTATATTTTTAAATATACACGTAGAAATCATTGCGTGTAGAGCAAAATACGATATGTATGATTCGTAGAACTGATATATTGTGATAAGATATATCTATTCATTTTTAATAAAACTTGTATCCTCTACAGGTCTAAGAAGTAGGAGGAGTAATTAAAACGCAAATAAAAAAATTGTTTCCGTTCTACTCCTCTTACACGTAGAAATCATTGCGTGTAGAGCAAAATGCGATGTGTATGATCCGTAGAACTGATATATCCGTAGAACTGATATATTGTAATAAGATATCTTTATTTATTTTTAATAAAACTTGTATCATCTACAGGTCTAAAAAGTAGGAGGAGTAATTAAAACGCAAATAAAAAAATTGTTTCCGTTCTACTCCTCTTCACTTTCAACATGTAATCTCACTCAGCTCAAATCGGAGCAGTTCGTTGAGAATCTCAAGCTTGATTAATACCTTCAATGGCATCATGACGAACAAATATCTTATTCAATAATAAAATAATACTACTCAAATATTTCAAACATTGTACAGCACTGAATTATACAGTCGCTGGCATTCGCAGAAAAAATAATGAAATTTTCGATAATTCGTAAGCGATACACTTTCTATACTCCGTTAGCGATAAGCTTTTGATATTTCCTACGCGATCAAACTATTGTAAATTAGTTACTGTAGTTTGATTAGCCACGAGGAGACGTGTTAATGGAATGCCGGGTTTGAAAAGTTATTTAAGCTTCAACATTTGCGAATCCCTATTTAATTAAGTTTCATTAGTACGCAAATCACTAATAAATTACGTTTGTTTTCTTTTTCTCATTTAATTTCGATCCAAGTTCAATTCCAATCCAATTACAATCATAGGATTTGTACTATTACATGTCTAGAGCCATGCCAAAGCGGTGGTCATAAAGCCTGCCAAAAGCCGCCTAAGAATCGGCTGAGATTTTTCCCAAGGCAAAGAAGCATCGATATCATTGAAAAATCGAGTTTATTATCCAGGAATTGGTAGAAGATGATGGAGCTCATCGCGGTCGGCGTAAATTCTGCGGAGAAGGTAAAAATTTGTGGTAATTGCGTTGGGGATTTACGGCGCAATTGTCTTAGGAAATTGACTTCTTTGCCTGGGGAGGACGCGACTGCTTGTTAATTGTGATTGGTTTTACCCACGAGAAAAACGCGATTCAGGTTGGGGGATGACACGGCCACCCGTGAGCTCTTTGTTTCCTGGGATGAATTTATTCATATGAATATAAATGAATGAATGCAGAGTCCTGCGGTACACGGCAGCCTGGCTCTGCTATCTCCGGAAATGAAATGCGCCGACTTCCTTTCCAGGATGGGTTTCTGCTGAAGATAACTCCGTATCATGGATACGCTCTTGATCTGTCGGAGCTGGAGTGCAGACACCTCCGTATCATGGATACGCTCTTGATCTGTCTACCTCCGTATCATGGATACACTGCAGCCGGTACTGTGGTGCAGACACCTCCGTATCATGGATACTCTCGCGGCGATACGCTATCTCCTCTCAGCACTCAGGCAGCGCGGCAACGAGCGGCCGTTGGCTTTCGGTGCCTACAAATGTATTTTTAAAGAAAATTTGTAACCATATGAACATATATATGAAAAAATTTGATGATAATCAAATTTTATATATGATATATATATTTTATATATGAATATACTGTATATGATAATTTTACCCTTTCCGAAACAAGAACATCTCATGCACATGTCGCCATGTGTCGTCATGTGAGGGTAAGGAACACAATGGCTCATGAATAAGTCTGGTGAGTCTGACTCACTTATGTCCCGTGACTCACTTATGTCCCGTGATTCTCAGAAGCAATTACTGAGTCTGGCAGATTCAGTAAATTACATTATTCATTAATTGTACAGAGGGGGGGGGGAGAGTGGGGGGTGTGAAGTTCCGGTGTGAGGAGGTGTGGTGGATTATAACAGGTATACCAGGCATGGAGAGAGTGAAGAAAGGTATAGCTAAATCTAGAGAGAGGTAGAAAAAGAGTGCGAAAAAGGTTGCTGGGAGTGGTATGAAGAGGTATGGAGACAACCAGGAGAGGCATGGAGGGTTATGAAAAAAGACCAGGAGAGGCATGGAGAGGCATGGATACGACCAGGAGAGGCATGGAGAGGCATGGATACGACCAGGAGAGGCATGGAGAGGCATGGATATGACCAGGAGAGGCATGGAGAGGCATGGATATGACCAGGAGAGGCATGGAGAGGTATAGGGCGGTATGGAGGCAGTACCACAGCGCAGGTCATCAGATAGCAGGAGAAGCGGCAGATTATAGAAGCGCAGCGTCATGCTGCCTCTCATGTGTGCTGTGTGCGTGTCTGTGTGCGTGTCTGTGTGCGTGTGTGTCTGTGTGTGTGTCTCTGTATGTGTATTGTGTGCGTGTCTGTGAGTGTGTGTCTGTGTGTGTGTCTGTGTGCCTGTCTGTGCATGTGTATTGTGTGCGTGCATGTATATGTCTGTGTGCGTGTCTGACGGCAAAGTTTGTGTAAGCATCGTGTGTGTCTTCTGTGTGATTTGAATACTCTCTTGTATGTTTCGCTGTATTTCCACCAAAGGAAACATTCTAACCCATACCACAGCTGCAGTTTATTGTCACTCCGACATTCCTATGAGTGAAGTAAAATAATGTTAGGTCGGCCAGTCTCAGGAGAGACGTGAATGTATGGTGTTGAAGAAATGAATTTAAATTATAATTCTTTCAATAATCATAAACTAATTCAAGTAATTAAAAATGACAAAAAATTTTAGTATAAGCAGAACAGCTCTACGAAACTGAGGTTTAAATGCCAAGTGAGGTGATCACTTTATGAAGGAAGATAAATTGAGGAAAATAGTGGAAATCAGTTTAATGGGTGGTAAATTGGACACTAGAATAAGGAATAACAGTTGAAAGTTTCGATGCTTAGGAAATTGAGATAAAGACATAATGTTAAGCTGTGATTGGTGATCTTCACAGGTAACGTAGTAATTTAAGGAACTTCTAGAGCCAGGAATACTAAAATGGAAATGATTGATTTGATTTAGATACTTTAATAAATAAATTTGAAGATCGAAATTTGAATTGACATTACTTAGAAATTTTAAGCCTCAAATGAAGTCCAAATTGCCAGCAGATTTAATAAATGAATTTAATAGGGCACAAAAATAATATTAAATAAATAAACAAAATTTAAACCAAATGGTATTCATATAGACAAAAGAATAGAGAAACAGGTACTTAGACATCATTGCAGGTCAATTGTTTGTAACGGCAGTTTTAAAAGTTTCGAAGTTTTAAGTTTCAAAGTTTTAAAAACTCCTAAAAGTTTTAAGTTTCAAACAATGAATTTCAATTAGATTCTTACAATGTGTCAAGACGAAATAATTTAACAGGCTTTTACTGGTAGCAAAAATTGTTTGCTCCAGTTACTGTCTGATGGTGCCTCCTGAGACCTGATCTACAATTTTTGAGTTTGAAGGCCTGCGTATTTATTTTTGGGATGGATTAAGTGGAGAGGATTAAACATAAATTCTAATCTAATATTAGATACTATAAATACACCCTATAGTCTACACACAAAATGATGGCGAAGTATAAAGAATTTCTCACATATACTCTAATAGTGAATCACATCTGTAGGCTGATAGATCACTTCTCTAATAGTTGTTGTTAGATCACTTCTCGAATATTAGGTCCCATCTCTAATTTATGATAACTTCTCTAATGATTGCTCACTTCTCTTGTGGAAATTCATTTCTCAACACTTCGGTTTGGTCTTCGTTATTGGTTAGTTAGTTCCCTAATTCTAATATTTGGCGAAATATTATTAGAAATATAGAAATAATATTAATAGTATTAATAAATAGTAATATTTAATATTATTAAATATAGAAATATTATTAGAAATATATTATTCTAATATTTGGCAAAATAATAGAAACTATCACAAAATAATAATTAGAAAAAATCACTTACTGTGACTATTTTTGGCGTTGGATTGATTTAATGTTTTTTTCTACTAGTCGATCACTTCTCTGGAGTTTGGTCACTTCGTTAATGGTTAGTCAGTTAGTCAGTTAGTCAGTTAGTCATTTAGTCAGTCAGTCAGTTTCCTAACGGTCGGCCCTCCTCTAATGATCATCGAAGCAACTCTCAAGACGCTGTACGTTTCGTCATTATTTAACGTACATTTCTGGCGGTTAAAAATCGCAGGCGAAACGCAGGATTATTACGCTACCTTGCAGTGGATAACTTTTGATTATTTGTGGCCGGCAATTGACCACCGATGTAACTGCAATATTTTATAGCAGATTGGGAAAAGTGACGGTAAAGAACTTTAAATTATGTGTCAAAATATTTTTAATTTTTTCAGGAAAAGTAGAACTTGTTCGTCAGGAATGAAAACGCAGTTGCACTTATCGATTAAAGGAAAATGGACACTTGTAATGGAAGTAGCGGTTATTGTGTAGAGGAGAGGTGGACTGCAGCTTTAGTTGTTACAGTTACTGCATGGAGGAGAACGGAACAAACGTAGCAACAAAAGTTGCAGGTGTAAAGTGACAAGTCCCATTGAGACACTTGAAGTGTCTCAATGAACTGTCTTCATTGAGACACAATGAAGTGTCTCGGCGGAGATACTCCAGACGGCGGGCGGCTGGAGTCGTGTGAGGAGTCTGGAGTGTTGTGAGGAGTCTGGAGTCGTCTGAGGAGTCGTGTGGAGATTCCCTGGATTTGAAGGAGACAGCGCGGAGATCAGGCGGATTTAGACGATCGAAATGCTGCAGGTGACGCAGGCGGGCGACCAGCAGGCGACGGCTGTGTAGCAGACGACGAGTATACAGAAGGCAGGGGCACACAGCAGGCATGTATAATATGTAATTAATACACACCGGTCAATATATACAGAGGGCAGGTAGTACACAACAGGTGTGATGTACAGCTGTGTGATGTACAGCTGTGTGATGTACTGCTGTGTGATGTACAGCTGTGTGATGTACAGCTGTGTGATGTACAGCTGTGTGATGTACAGCTGTGTGATGTACAGCTGTGTGATGTACAGCT
>NW_025940057.1:43843-91830 GCF_000764305.2 Hyalella azteca
TATGTTTGCTGATGTTAATTGGTCTTATGTTTGCTGATGTTAATTGGTCTTATGTTTGCTGATGTTAATTGGACTTATGTTTGCTGATGTTAATTGGACTTATGTTTGCTGATGTTAATTGGTCTTATATGTTTGCTGATGTTAATTGGTCTTATGTTTGCTGATGTTAATTGGTCTTATGTTTGCTGATGTTAATTGGTCTTATGTTTGCTGATGTTACTAGGTCTTATGCTTGCTGATGTTAATTGATCCTTTGTTTATAATCCCTATCTGAACTCCTATCTTTCTCTGGAACGTTAATCCATATCGGGGAGTGGTACGGTTGCCGTATTGTTCCCGACAGCCGTACCGTAGGCACGTGCTCGTCCTAGACGTAGTCCCAGCAACCGTCCCAGTCGCTGTCTTTTTCGTGAATGTATTCCGTATCGCCGCTCCTTAGATACCTCACGGTCGTCATGGCCGTGAAGTTGTCACCGGCCGTAATTAGGTAGGTGGGCGATGGCTTCTCTTTAAATGGGTTTTTCTCTTAGCTTGTTGCCGTATTGATGAAGACCGTGACCGTATTTTCAGAGCAAGTAAGCGGAATTATGTCGTTGACGCCTCTATATGTAGCATTGATGTTGCCCGTACATTGCGCGTTAGCCGTACACTGTTGAAGCTCTTATGTCAGGGCCTTAGTTTTATTGTCGAATAAAAGTTTGTAGTGTTAGATATTCTTCGAAACCGTCAGGTCGCCTGCATGGCCGTAACCGTTACCGACCTCTGCGTAGCTATGGACCGCGCTTGCGTGACCGGGACTTCAGAAGATCTCGTGAAGGTGGCGTGAGCTATGGCTAATTAGTTACGTGGCCCGTATGCCCACGTCGCAACAATCGTTTTTGGAATTCGTACTCGTGAGGAGTACGGCGTGTTACGATGTAAACAATCTCGGTCTCGAAACAATCTCGACGTGCATCCACTCCAACGCTAAATAACTTATTCCTAGCCATCGCAGCACCTGCGTTCTTACTTTCTATTGATTCATAACTTAAATCATTTTGTAAATGACCCCTCGAAATATTTTATGTATGCCAAAGATGCAGAGAGGGGTTAACAGGATGAACCCTTTGCAGGGTCTGACCAGGTTGAAGCCCTCAAAGGGTTTACAAGGACAATTTTTTTCACCACACCTACATGAGTTCCGAGGTGCTGCTAGCAGGTTCCTCGTATCAGCGTTCGGGGATGCGAGATACAAGGATTGGTTTAGCCGTTGCTTTGTGCCCGAAAAATCGAGTTTGCGAAGAGTTAAACGTCCGGCGAAGGCGGCAAAGGTCCCAAAATTGGCGAAGTTTCGGCAAAGTTTGGAGCTGAAGTTTTGATGCGTCGCCCTGTGTCAGGCGGCGATATTGACGCGAGATATGACGAGTCCACCAGCTGGCTGAGCCACCATCTGCAGCGGTCACCAGCTGATGAGGTACCAGTAGACTGGACCATCAGCTGGCACTGCTTGACCACCAGCTGGTATAAGTTCACCATCTGCAGCGGTCAACAGCTGATGAGGTGCCAGTAGACTGGACCATCAGCGGGCACTGGCCACCAGCTGGTATAAGTTCACCATCTGCAGCGGTCACCAGCTGATGAGGTACCAGTAGACTATAGACCATCAGCGGGCACTGGCCACCATCTGATAAGGCAAACATCTGGCCGAGTCATCACCTGGCAGGGCTACCACCAGGCACGGGCCACCAGCTGGAATATATAGGACCACCGTGTGCAGCGGTCGCCAGCTGGTGAGGTATCAGTAGACTGGACCATCAGCGGGCCCTGCTTGGCCACCATCTGGCCGAACCACCACCAGGCACGGGCCACCAGCTGGTATAGGACCACCATCTGCAGCGGTCACCATCTCGCAGCAGCCACCATCGGCAGCGACTCGTATTTTCTGCCGAGGCTCGTGTCAGCTCTCAACGCTCGTCATCATGCAGAGCAATGGAAATTCGAAGTGAGTGAAGAATAAATTATGACAGCGAACGCGAGGCTGAGGCTTATGGACTACCGAACATGAGGCTGAGGCTTATGGATTACCGAACATGAGGCTGAGGCTTATGGACTACCGAACGTGAGGCTGAGGCGTTTTGGACTACCGAACATGAGGCTGAGGCTTTTCGAATATCGAACATTGGCGCTCAGGCAATTGGAAAATAAAAAATGAGGCTGTGGAAGAACAATGGCTGACAACATTGTCTGCTCTACCGTGATTAACAATGGTTAACGAAATTAACTATTCAGGTGTCAAACTTTGATGAAGTTTTCTGCTGTTAAGTTACTTCGCGTAGACGAATCACAAGAGCGAGGAAAGAGCTGCTCTCACATGCAACTCTTTCATTGTGTGTCATCATGACACACTTTTAGTCCCAGATTCACTCAGTCCAGACCCATCACACTCAGTCCATTCAATTTACAATTGAGATGACAAGGTTGAGTCACGTTACACAACCGGGTCGTCTTGACTCACTTGGTCATGACTTCAGTGCCTTGCATTGACTCATTCAAGTGAATAGATTTGTGACCAAGCGATAAGCTCACTCATGGTGAGTCATCGTGACTCACTTATTTCTCAAATTGTAGGGTCAGTCAAGTCCTGCAGGTTCAGCACGTTCGATGGTACATGACTATCAGTCATGTTGATGCAGTTGGAGTCCTGATGGAAGGTGCCATGTGCAGCGTTCACAGTTGCGTTGACAACACGACTGAGTCACTCACCATTATCGCTGAGGTTGCATAGCGTTATATCCATAATAGATTTTCTTGGCAAAATTCATTCCTCAACGAGTCAAAATTTACTATATAACAAATTTTTAACGTAGGGTAAAGAATTAAGAATAATTAATGCTTGACAAGATTATAGCAATTCTTCTTCGTGTATAGTTAGAAATCTAAATACTTAAGAGAAAGTTTGCTGAATCTTCGGCTCTAGTCTGCAAGTTTTAAAGCCAATTCGTTTGACTGAAGCGAATATTAAATAATGAAAATATTTCAGGAGTGAACATTATTATAGGGAATATTATTATCTTCAATAATAAACCACCCTTCAAGTAACTAACTTTCGTAAAAAAAAATAAGATGATTTATTTTATCTATTTTCCGCTCCAACAAACTTAATTTGGATTCCCTGCTTAATGTAGAATTTGTGAGACAAAAATTACTGGAATCAACCACCGAAAGTTTCCTCGGGCAGAACCAAGGTATAATTAAAGATTGTACACAAAAACGTAAACGACTTGAATGAAGCAAAAACAGAAGCTCGGGGGACTAGAAGAAAGTAAAATAGGAGCGGAGCGTTTGGCTGCATATGAAGCAGCACTGCCCCCATCACCAGCTCGTCGTTCATTGACTTAAACATTGACTTAAGCATCGTTCTTTACGAGCCTTTATTATTAGCGCTCGACAGTTTGATCACAAGTTACTGGCGGACGTAAATAAGCTTCCATTGAGCGCTAATTGTCCAGAGGCCATTACCTGAGTCCGACACAACCTGCCATTTGGCGGCGCTTGAAAAAACGCACGAGTGCAATTTTAGGGACTGATGCAGGTGTGTATATAGCACCCGCTGATGCAGGTGTGTATATAGCACCCACTGATGCAGGTGTGTATATAGCACCCGCTGATGCTGGTGTGTATATAGCACCCACTGATGCAGGTGTGTATAAAACTCGTTACCTGATATAGTATTTCATCATATATCATCACAAAGTATCGTGCACCACACCGCCCTATATCATCACAAAGTATCGTGCACCACCCCGCCCTATATCATCACAAAGTATCGTGCACCACCCCGCCCTATATCATCACAAAGTATCGTGCACCACCCCGCCCTATATCATCACAAAGTATCGTGCACCACACCGCCCTATATCATCACAAAGTATCGTGCACCACCCCGCCCTATATCATCACAAAGTATCGTGCACCACCCCGCCCTATATCATCACAAAGTATCGTGCACCACCTCGCCCTATATCATCACAAAGTATCGTGCTGTGTGTGATCCTCAGGATCATTGGCTACGATTTTTCACGGTAAACTGCGCTGAAGATCGCCAGTGACGACTGATAATGGATATCTGTGGATAATAAAGATCCTTGCAAACGATTCGTGCTGACAATCTCAGGTAAGGAACCGTACTGACTGTCGCGTCCAGTACGCCGGCGACGTTCATTTTTCGTTCGTAGGCTCAGGGTTGACTCTTGCATTATGGACCGCTGCTGTGTGCCGCTCATTGTGTTATATTTGACGGCAGTAGTGCTGCAGCTACGCTATACTGCCGGCCTGAGATTATTTGTTATGATTGTGAAATAAATTTCTTGTTCTAACAGTTCTAATGTAAATATATGTTAGTATATGTTAGATAGCCACTAACATATATAATATATGTTAGATAACCACTAATATATATAATATATGTTAGATAGCAACTAACATATATAATATATGTTAGATAGCCACTAACATATATAATATATGCTAGATAACCACTAATATATATATGATATATGTTAGATAACCACTAATATATATATAATATATGTTAGATAGCCACTAACATATATAATATATGTTAGATAACCACTAATATATATAATATATGTTAGATAGCAACTAACATATATAATATATGTTAGATAGCCACTAACATATATAATATATGCTAGATAACCACTAATATATATATGATATATGTTAGATAACCACTAATATATATATAATATATGTTAGATAGCCACTAACATATATAATATATGTTAGATAACCACTAAAATATATAATATATGTTAGATAACCACTAAAATATATAATATATGTTAGATAACCAGTAATATATATAATATATGTTAGATAACCACTTAAAGACTTTGCTAAGACTAGGGCACTCCATTCGTGTAGGATGACGGTTGTTGAACGCAATGTAGTATTAACTTGTAGTACTATAGTATTAAGTAGCTGCATTGTTAATTTTCATGTTCATTCGGCAAACATTGTAGTAATTCTTCACAATGTTCTCTAACAGATATTTCAGGATATGTTTCTCATTTACAGTTTAACAACTCGATGATTAAGCGAAGTGTTGAGATGGTGAAAATCTCAATAAAACTTTATCACGAGAAGATGGCTTCATTTTAATTCGTAACTTACTTTCTTGGCTTGGAATTGTGGTTGTTGAAATTCCAGCTAAGACACTGACATTTCATTCTGACGGTCAATCCTTACGCTTCATGCTGACAATTTTAGATCAAGACTGACGATGCGTATCTGCGATCCATCCTGCTGATACAAACCGACGATATTTATACAGACCAGGGGCCGTATTATCAAAACTTCGTAAGTAAGCAAAATCGACTTACGAGTGGCGTTGCTATGACAACGTAATACTAGCGGTGGTATTATAATAACATTTGCGCGGGAAAAATTTGCGCGGGAAAAAAATTTACGCTTTTAGCTAAGACTTGCGTACGAAAGTTTTGATAATGCCAAAATTAGGGTGTAGGTATTTACGTACCACATAACTTTTTTGTCGTAAGTACAAAAAGTTACGAAGTTTCGATAATCCGGCCCCAGAAGCAACGGTAATTAACATCAAGGTATAGTGGTATATAGTGAATTTATTTGCTAACTGACAACATAATTGATGTTCTAACTTAATAAGGACACCGAAAGAGTTTCTGACCGAATATCGCTCGAACATCAAGCCGTGTTTGTGAACTGTCCGAGAGTCTGCCAGAGATTATTTCCAGTGCTAATCTTACCTGAAATATGAGCTGAATCCTACATTAGAGTGCCAAGATAAACCTTAACGGGGAAGTGTGTCTCGGTATTCCGGTTACGAAATTGCTACCAAAAAAATTAAACTGATTCTGTTTAAGAGCCGCTGCAAAATGAACGCTAAAAAGATGGCGTTGAAAAAAACTGTGATTCATAGCGCACCCGGCGCCGAGCGCTTGCATCGCAGCAAAATCCAGCACTACACTCCATATTTATCATCATAATTCAGGTAGGAATATCATTGGAAACCCTGGATTTCAGCAGGATTAGCCCCTAACCTAACAGCATATTTGTACGTTTATTTGTTATTCGTTGTGATCGCAGTAGATTTATCGATAGAAAAATATATTTATGGGAATAAATGAAGGTAAATGAAAAGATTTATATTTAGACGCTTAAATCTATGGGTATATATATTGATAATTATGGGTAGATGGGTGCGGTTATTGGTAGATGAGTATATTCATTTGTAAGAGAGCTGGATTCGCAGGTGAAAAAGTTTGCGGATGGTAGATTTTATACGTTATGAGGTAGATGAAATAAACAGAGGATAATACTGCCAGTTATGAGTTAGCCCTCATATGCCGGGTTAAAAGTAAAAATTCACGTACAGGGATCGCAGTGGTATCATTGGATAGGGCCGAATGTCAGCTTTAAGACGATACTAAAAACCAGAAAAGCCAAATCTGAAAATTTTAGGTTATACCTCCACCTTAATTACCAATTGGGGGTTATAGGGAACGCCTCCCTTGATCAACATTATACTGATCAAGTTTATATACGTTAGTCTTACCTCAACGATGAGGGAGTTGCATACGTGCACCAGCAGTGACGATATTGAGAAGATAGAAGCGTTTAATATTCGTAATACAATTATTTGCTCAATTCCTGCCACTGTCTCATCATTTTGCTGCTCGCCTGGGGAGGGGCAATATTCACCACCATGCTGATCACTTGATCTAATTTTTATTTAGATTTTTCGGACCCACAAACTATTAAGTATAGCAGCAAAGAATTAGTGAAGTTTAGGGAAGCTATTTACGCGGAGTTTAGGGAGGCAGCTCAAATGAAAGTTTTTTTCAGCCTTGAAGTATAATTCAAGCCTGATTTCTCCGATGAAAACATCAGTTTTATCCTAAAGCTGAATTTAATTGAGCATTTTCAATAAAAATTTTTGTTTCAATCGAAGCAGGGCATCTTCAAAGAAAGTTACTGCATAGTTGGTGTACGAAGGGGAATTTAAGCCAGACAATTCCGATGAAACTTGATTTTGTGATCCAATATACGGAATTGATGCCAGACAGATTCAAGAAAATAATTACTCGCAAGGAAAGTTTCGCTTATGATCCAAGAAACGAATCCTATGGAAGCTTCAGTTCCTTTTGATCATATGGAAGCTTCAGTTCCTTTTGATCATATGGAAGCTTCAGTTCCTTTTGATCATATGGAAGCTTCAGTTCCTTTTGATCCTATGGAAGCTTCAGTTCCTATCCAAAAAGCAGAATTTAAGCCATTATCTTCAATGAAAGTTGCTGCGTTGAGCCAAAAAGCGAGGTTTAAGCCGGCATCTTCAATGCAAGGTTCTATTATGATTCAAGGAGAGAAATTTAAGCAGCACCTCCGATGAAAGTTCATGCTTGATCCCAGAAGCTGAATTAGGGCCGGGCATCTCCGATGAAAGTTACTCTTTTGATCCATCGTCTTGGATTTGTGTGATGTTTTTGCCGCTACTCTTGGCTTGCTTTCAAAATTGTGAAGACGTCATGAGGAAAAAAAACTCCCTCCACCACAGCTGGATTGCGTAGCGCCAGTTTCTCGTTGTGGCGGATGTTCTGGACAAGAAAAATATGACCTCAGCCTCCGTCTTACATCAAATGGTTTACGGCATTTCGGTATGGGGGAAAACAATGAACATTTGTTGGTTGTAAACATTTGTTGGTTGTGGAGGAAAACAATGAACATTTGTTGGTTGTGAACATTTGTTGGTTGTGGAGGAAAACAATGAACATTTGTTGGTTTCGGGAGATGAACGAGGAGATTTTTAGCTTGTTTGAGATAAACTTAATGGGACATAAAAATCAAACCTAGGTTTATCTGCACGAGACTTGGCGCAGTGCCTGCTGATTATGGAGGCTGTCGAGGCTTGTCTCTTCATTAGGATGTAAACTAAAGCAGTGGACCAATCTGGAGGAGATTATTTTATAAACAAATTGATTAAAGAAATAAAACGACTTGTTTAGTGATGGTAATTTTTGCGATGAAATTTTAGAAAAGAAAAATCGATTGCTTTTCCACTCGTGAGATTATATAAAAAACAAATTAATTAACGAAATAAAACGACTTGTTTAGTGTTGGTAATTTTTGCGTTGAACTTTTAGAAACGAAAAATCGATTGCTTTTCAACTTGTATGATGGTTGTTTTCTATTCAGGGTGGTTTGAATTTATTATAAAATGGGCATGTATAATATGAGTTGAATTAACATATTTTATTCCAGCAACAAGAGGTATAATAATACTGACTGATGTTCAAAGAAAATCATAGCATTCATAGTGGGATTCTTACTTGGTGACGATTTCTTTACTCATATCAAATGACATTATTTGCTGCACTATATATGTGTTAATAATGCTAATTTTGGGGTTATTAATTACATTGCTTTACTGTAAATGTTGATAGTGCTAATTTTCTCATTGCAAAGGCTTTTTGCCGCTAAACTTAATTTGACGTCTTTAATCTGTAACATTTTAAATCAGGAACTATATAATCATATTCAAGCCTTAAACCTTGAATATTTTGCTCTTTTTACAGAAACTTTGAAACTGCTATAGATGAACATTCTTCGTAGCGAACTATTCCAGCACTTCGCTGAAAGAAACCCAGTCTCTTTATCGCTCCCGTGCCTACACTTGCTCGTGATCCATGCAGCTCACGTACCTGTGTGCTTGCTTTTTCTTTCCGTGTGTCACAGCGTGTATGTGTGAATGTGATGACCATGTCTGTGCGTGTGTCGCAACATGTGTTCGTGTGCGTGTGTAGTTGTGCGTGGTGTCCGTAGCCGTGCGTGGTGTCCGTAGCCGTGTGTGTTGTCCGTAGCCTGTCTCTTATACACATCTAGATGTGTATAAGAGACAGGCTTTATCTAGTCTGTTCTTGAACGCGTTCATACTTGGAGCGCCAACGATGTCATCGGGGAGGCTGTTCCACATGTCGGCGATTCGAAGCGAGAAGAAATTTTGTCGCGTGGAGAAGTTGCAGCGCAGTTTTTTTAGCTTATAGCCGTGGCCCCTGGTGTTGGTTCTTGTTTCAAATTCTACATAGTAATCTTTCCGGGACCTTGTATAAAGCATGAGTATACTTGCATATTTCAATGAGGTCCCACGAAGAGTATACTCATATACGCAATGAGGTCCCCACGTATACGAAATACGTGGGGTATACGTGGTCCCCACGTATGCGCAAAGAGGTACTCCCTTAACTGAGGCTTGGAAGCTTCTTAATCTTCAATCTTTCTTCATAAGACTTGCCTTCAAGCCTGGAATTATCTTTGTTGCACGTCCTCCCAATCACCTCTACAGAAACTCCATAATAATGATTGTTATTTTACATAATTAATAAAAATGTAGCAAAGTTTTCCAAACCAATGTAAATTTTTCATCTAAAATCGAAAAATTCAGATATGTGGATATCAATAATAATGATTCCGACTGACCTACATACATTATTAAGTTTCGTTAAAGGAAGCGTGAAAATCCGGAATTTCAATATTTTATTCGGAACTTGTATCGATAAAATGCGTCTAGTGAGTCTAATGGACCTTGGGCAAAAAAATTCAATGCTGAATATAGCGACTTTTTTAAATTATGCACTTGGAAATATTTTTCTTCTGCCGAAACTCATGTTATGTGTTTCTGGCCTAAATTTGCCATTCTCAGAGACTATTTCCGCAACTGAAAACACAGGAAAATATTTCAAAACTAATAAGCTCTACAAAACATTTTCGTGCATTTTATTAAGGAATATTTTCTCTTGCAATATGCGGAAGGGAACACGTAAAAAGATCTATATATTATACAGAATGATATACGATGGACTGTCATATTTTGTAAAAAGAAACCGCCACCTCAACATTTGCCGCTGCAACATTCGTCACTGCAACATTCGGCACTGCAACACTTGTCACTGCATTATTTGTCACTGCATCATTCGTCACTGCAACATTTGTCATTGCAACATTCGTCACTGCAACACTCGTCTCTGCATCATTCGTCACTGTAACATTCGTCACTGCAACATTTGTCACTGCATCATTTGTCACTGCAACACTCGTCACTGAAACATTCGTCACTGCAACATTTGTCACTGCAACATTTGTCACTGCAACACTCGTCACTGAAACATTCGTCATTGCAACATTTGTCACTGCAACATTTGTTACTGCAACATTCGTCACTGCAAAATTCGTCACTGCAACATTCATCACTGCAACACTCGTCACTGCAACATTCTTCACTGCAACATTTGTCACTGCAACATTCGTCACTGCAACATTCGTCACTTCAACATTCGTCCCTACAACACTCGTCTCTGCATCATTCGTCACTGCAACATTCGTCACTGCATCATTCGCCACAGCAACATTCGTCACTGCAACATTCGCCACAGCAACATTCGTCACCGCAACATTTGCCACAGCAACATTCGTCACTGTCAACATTCGTCACCGCAACATTCGCCACAGCAACATTCGCCACAGCAACATTCGTCACCGCAACATTCGCCACAGCAACATTCGTCACAGCAACATTCGCCACAGCAACATTCGCAACTGCCACATTCGCCACTGCAACACTCGTCACTGCAACATTCATCACTGCAACATTCACCACAGCAACATTCGCCACAGCAACAACACTCGCTCGTATCCCAAGATCGTCTCGAGCGAACTGGTCACCAAAACATGGCTGGTCGCGCTCCCACTTTTCTGTTTGTGCGCTGTTAGCTGAACTTCTGCCCAAGTTTCGCACGACATTTTCTTCCTCGAAAAAACAAAAACGGAGAAATTTTCAGCGGTGTAATTGATTGGTCGAGCAAACTTTCAATTTTAAATGCGACCGGCAAAGAAAAGAGAATGTTTTGGTCCTCCCTTGAATTCTGCGCCGGCTTCTCGAAGAACGTTCATTCAATTTTTCGATATTGCTCGACCAGTTCATTTGCTGAGAATTGTGAGGGATCAAGCCTAACATGCACCGATTTTTGAGAGCTTCCTCACTAAATAATTTCATAACATATTCACTAAATTTATATGAATCCAGAGCTCACTCCCGTTTCTCAAAGCAGCCGTCACAGGCCGTGACCCACGCGTCGGCTCTCACTGCGACGTCCGTTGTGCGGGCAGACGCTGAGTCGGTCGGTGGAACGGTGCTTAATTTATGTCTGCTTGAATTTCTCGTCCGATTTTTCTGCAATTTTTAATCACCATAGTTTATTATGCCTCCAACTTATCTATGGCTCCCATTTTATTGTTCCCTAAGCTGACCGTAGCTCACAGCAAACTATTAATCCCTGAAAAGCATCCCTCATAGCATCACATTCCTTTAATCACCACATTCCTCTCGATTCAAAGTTACCAACACACCTTATTTCCAGATCTCTAGCATCTCAACCTCACCAATTACCATGTTCATATCACAGCTCTCTTGTTCCCTGTTTATCGTTCCCACCAGCAGATACCTCTTACCATTCAATACCGTCAGACCCCATCCCCCAGCATCTATACCTCCAGACCCCATCCACCAGCATCCAATACCTCCAGACCCCATCCACCAGCATCCAATACCTCCAGACCCCATCCACCAGCATCCAATACCTCCAGACCCCATCCACCAGCATCCAATACCTCCAGACCCCATCCACCAGCATCCAATACCTCCAGACCCCATCCACCAGCATCCAATACCTCCAGACCCCATCCACCAGCATCCAATACCTCCAGACCCCATCCACCAGCATCCAATACCTCCAGACCCCATCCACCAGCATCCAATACCTCCAGACCCCATCCACCAGCATCCAATACCTCCAGGACCCTCATCCACCAGCATCCCTCATCCCACAGCACCTGCAACAATCAAGAGAAATGTCTTTCAATTACCACACATCGCTCGTTGCTCCTGCTATTGCCTGCATCCTGCAGGTCAGTTGGCCACGACACGTGTAAGGGACATGATGCCTGCACACGGGGACAGTAGTGGTGGCCAGTACAATCTTCAAATGCCAACGGCAACAAATTATCATGCTACTAGTCTCGCGTAAATGGCAACTGGCTCTTTCCATGACCATATAGTAGTGCCTGTACACGAGCCTAATAACATGGTAAGTAGTGGCGGTTTGTATTTGGAATTTGTACTGGGGCACTCTACTGTCCCCGTGTACAAGCACCTATAAAGCTATCAACGTACGCATATTTAAATAATGTAAAATTTATTACGGAGAATTTTTTCAAGCTCAAGTTGTATTTTTTTCTGTAAGCTTCTATAAATTTTGAGGACATCGCCTTCAGTTTTTTTTACAACGCCAGAGATTCGGCTAAGCGTGATTGCAGGATAGAACTTGTTCAGAAGAAGCAACTTTAGATTGTCTTCAAGTTTAACGGGGAAATTGGCTAAGTAAAGCTGGTGACCACAGACACTTCTGTCCGCCGCAAAGTTTGACGACGGCTCAAGGAATTTACGTGACGCCAGGAAAGTTCGTGGAAGCTTTGCGCTCGTTTTCTGGGCTTAAATTTGTTTTCTGATGAAAGTTTGTGTATAATTCGGAAAGAATTTATAACTTGAAGCAAACTTCCCGAAGAATGACTGAGTTACGGGGAAATTTGCGCATAATTTATGAGCATAAAGATAATATGAAGAATTTGCCGCGTGATATATATGAAAGATATAGCTTCGATAGCTTTTTAGCGCATTTTCTCTCCATGTCCGTCTGTCCGTCTGTCTGTCCGTCTGTCTGTCCGTCTTTCTGTCCGTCTGTCTGTCCGTCTGTCTGTCCGTCCGTCCATGACTTCACGTTTTCGGCAACGAGAAAATGCGCTCTCTATCACTCACTGCAGTGAGTACTGAGTTATATTTTTTTTAAATGCCTCTGTCAGAAAATATCATATAGTTTTGCCTGGAGTGGAAGACCAGGAATCACTTCGTAAATTTCTTTGAAGTTACCAGCGATGAATTGATTTGACAAGACATTACGACAATCTCATGCTCACTCTTCGAACAACTGTCGTAATAAGAACACGAGACAAACAGTTGTGTCACCACGCAGTTGGAACAACTGTCGTAATGCGAGCACAACACAAACAGTTGTGTCACCACGCAGTTGGAAAACTGTCGTAATGAGAGCACAACACAAACAGTTGTGTCACCACGCAGTTGGAACAACTGTCGTAATGAGAGCACAACACAAACAGTTGTGTCGCCGCACAGTTGGAACAACTGTCGTAATGGAAGCACAACACAAACAGTTGTGTCACCACGCAGTTGGAACAACTGTCGTAATGAGAGCACAGCACAAACAGTTGTGTCACCACGCAGTTGGAATAACTGTCGTAATGAGAGCACAACACAAACAGTTGTGTCACCACGCAGTTGGAACAACTGTCGTAATGGAAGCACAACACAAACAGTTGTGTCACCACGCAGTTGGAAAAAAGGTTACTTGAAAAGGCTTAAACAGCGCTTGAAATTGATTGTAAAAATTCCTGAAAGGATAAAAAAACTGGCTGAAAAAAATTTAAATAACGCCGCTCAAAAGCCGCATCACAGGCTGTCAAATGCGTTATATTGCAGCATTACATGCAAACCAATCGGCACAAGAAGGATTATCCGTGATATTGAGGCGCTGTATGTTCAACTGATTAGCGCATGAAGGAATATTAGTAATATATTGTTGCGCTTCAATTAAACTAATTAGCACCTGAAGGAATATCGGTGAGATTGACCCGCTTAAATTAAGCTTATCACCGCCTGAAAGAATCTTGATGATATCGAGGCGTTTTAATTATACTGATTACCGCCTGCAGGTATATTAGTGATATTGATCGAGGTGCCGTAAGTAGACTGATTCATACTTGAACGACATTAAATTAAATTGCTTGTGATATTCAACGTCCTTAATAGACTCAACTGCAGCTGAATATATTTCAATGATAGTATCGTGTTCTCAATAAACTGGTTACTTCCCGAAATAATTAAGTAGCCATTGAAGCTTTCCTGTCCGGCATTATGTCTAGCAGGTGTTTGTTTTAACATTGTTTCTCCTCAACTGTACGGATGAAAGTCAAGAAAATATTCTGAGGTTTTTATTATAAAATATTTCGTTCAATCAAATATTTTCTTAATTAAATTGGGATAATGAATCGCTTAAAAATTTAATTGTTGGAACGATTACTCACCTTATTCACATAGACAGCTATCTTGATATTAGGTTGCAGTAACTAGAAGGAATAGAAAAAAAAACAATTGAATAAATGAGTGAACATAGGCGGTATAAAGGATAAAAAATTTATGAAAGAATGGCACAATGAGCAAGAGGAGGAATGAAGCAATGGATGGGCATGGGTCGTAATGGATAAAAAATTGATGAAAGAATGGCATATTGTACGTATAAGAAGAAGAATAAATGGGCACGGACGGTGAAGGGTTGACTTACACTTCACGTAGGCATCGCATTTTGTACAAGAGGCGGCATCTAGCCACCAATACCTGATTAATTTCATGAGTCTGGTCGCCGGCGCAGGAGCATCTGCCCAAACATAGAATTAGCCTTAATCAAAGTCATTAATTAGGAACTCTCTTTGAATACAGGCCTTAAAACACCCTGGCCTAAGGCCTAATTGGAAATCTTTCAAGCGACGTCTGGGAAAGAAGTTAATTTCCTATGGAGTCGAAATTTGTTTATAGAAACTAATTGGAAATCTTTAATCTCATTGAATATCCTGGGTAAAACCCTTGTTTAAAAATAATGAGCTATTAAAAAATAATTAAGGAAGAGGATCGAGCAAATTTCTTTCTTTTCTATGAGAATATTGAACCTTGGGAGAGAAATTTGATGGCGTGAACAAGCAGCGAAAATATACTTATAAATGCTCAGCTATTTATTTGTTTATAAAAATAAATTTGTTGAATACTATGGACATTGATTAAAATAGTTTCATTAACTAAATTAAATTAGCTACATTGAAAATGATTATTCCATCAAAACTAAAAAAATAACTCCGGCACCTGTCGGTTGAAGAATTTCATTGAAAAATGTACGCTAAGAAAAAACAATCATCAATTCTTTATAATCTAAATCAAAATTGACACTCAATGCTGGCGTATCGCTGGCCGCTGGCTGGCCTGCGATGGTCGGCTGATATGCTGCAGAGTAACGGCCAATTGGGAGGGAGGAGGACAGTTTCTATGGAAAACTTTCGTCTGTTGAAGCCTTTTCATCGAGTGAGACAGTAATTTATTTAAGATTGGAAAGTAATTCTGGGCTGAAAAGGGAGGAAACCGCGCTTCCGTCATCCCGGCAAAAGGTTACTTGAAAAGGCTTAAACAGCGCTTGAAATTGATTGTAAAAATTCCTGAAAGGATAAAAAAACTGGCTGAAAAAAATTTAAATAACGCTCGAGAATGATAAAACGCCACATGAAGGGGTTTTAGAAGTGATTAGGATAAATATTTAAACAATTTCAAGTTGTGTGAACAGCGACTGCGAGGGATTATAACCGTTTAAAAGGAATTGCATAAGCATTTAACATGTACCTGTATTTAAAAGAAATTGTAAGGGATTTGAAAAACGCTTAAAATGAATTAAGAAACTACCGTCAGGGATTTAAAAATGGCTTATATATTGATTTAGGAAGCGTTTAGAATGATTTAAATAGTACTTGAAACAAATCTTAGAAGTGCTTGCAAGGAATTCGGAAACACTTGTATGAAATTTAAAAGGAGTTTAAAAAAGTGATTTTTAAGAGATACAAACGGTTCCTCGGAGAGTTATAAAAGGATCAGAAAGAGATTTGAAAATCACTTGAGATTATTTAATTAGTAACCGCCTGAATGGAATGCCAAAGGTGCTCTAGAGGTATTGAAGCCTCCCCCAAAGGGATTTAAAAAACACTCAGAAGGGATTTAAAATGCAGTTGTTTATCTTTTAAAATGCAGTTGCTTATCTTTTAAAATACAGTTGTTTATCTTTTAAAATGCAGTTGAGAGGGACTAAAAACCTTAAAACTGTTTCAATATTCATGCGGGATCAATAAAAAAATTTCATGTGGCCTGACGATTTGTCAGTGATTACTGGACAGACATGAATCATGATGGAATGAATTGAAGATAATCGAAAACATAATAACATAAAACATAACATCCATTGTGCAGTACAACCAGTACACTAACGCAGTACCTTCAGTAACCATAACGCAATTCCACAACATTACAGTTCACGTTTATTTCGTTTACATAGGATTAGGATTCGAGCTTTATTACAGCCCGCCTGTAGAATTTGTACCAGCTTCTATGAAATTCATTCTGATTTTAAATTCAATCCTAATGTACCAACTATATAAATAAACATTATACTTAGCATAAATAATAATAATAATAATAATAATAAATCATAATTCCTATTATAGATTATTATTTATATTAAATTATATATACGTTATTCCTATTATAAATTATCAATATATACTGTACTGACTGACTGCTAGAGGCTGCTGATTGACTAGAAGCTACTCATTCACTAGAGGCTGTGATTGAGTAGAAGCTACTTATTCACTAGAGGCTGCTGATTGACTAGAAGCTATTTATTCACGAGAGGCTGCTGATTGACTAGAAGCTATTTATTCACTAGAGGCTGTGATTGACTAGAAGCTATTTATTCACTAGAGGCTGCTGATTGACTAGAAGCTACTTATTCACTAGAGGCTGTGATTGACTAGAAGCTATTTATTCACGAGAGGCTGCTGATTGACTGATATTTGTACCACTGCTCACTGTCTAATCTTGCTTCTCCTCAACGGAATAGTTCTCCTTCTGCACTGATTATATCTTTACAGACTTACGAATAACTTTAAAGCCTTATGAGTAAATTTTTACATGCCCGCGTGCTGTTTCAACGCCTTAAGTGTTATTCTTCAACCGGCGTTGCTCTTTGTACAGTTTATTTATAGGCTAATCATTAAAATTGTCCAAGCAACTAATATATTTTAATTTAAATCCAATTCATATTGTCTTCTTGCAAGCATCTTTTCAATCATATATCAACCACTGGAAGGACACTGGTCGGCCACCCTTAACACATCTGTAATGGAGGGTGTGGCGGCCATTTAATGCCAGTCATGGTCCACTCTCTGTTGACTTATAGAAGTTACGGTAATCAAGCACGCGGCGACACTGAAATATTGCCGCGACGCTTTTGTCGCTCGTCGCCGCGAGGCCTCTAGGCGACGCTTCTGCTCTGTTTGTGCTTTATTAAATAATAATGGCTGGCCGTGCGCCGGCCGTCCAATAGACGGCGATAATGTGACCCTGAGTTGCAGGAAGGGGGGATTCTCAGCGGCGCTGGGTGGTCCGCATGGCTTAATCGGCACCCTGCTGCGGTTACGATGGTCGTACGTTATAAGTTGGTCGTAGGTTTAATGTCATTCATAAGGATTACGACGATCGTTAACGCTTGGCTGCATTGGGCTGCGCTATGACTGAGCTTGGTTGCATTGGGCTGCGCTGATGCTGCGCTATGGCTGAGCTTGGCTGCGCTTGGCTGCACTTGGCTGCACTGGTGCTGCACTGGGCTGCGCTGATGCTGCGCTTGGCAGCTGATGCTGCGCTATGGCTGCGCTGGGCTGCGCTTGGCTGTACTTGGATGCACTGGTGCTGCCCTGGGCTGCGCTTTTGTTGTGCTAATACTACAGTAGCACCGGGCTGCGCTGGCGCTGACGTTTTACTGGCCCGTCTGCACCAGACTGTGTATTATCATTACTGCTGAGCGCTCATAAAGCTCACATATTGCGAACTTTTTAGCGCATTTCTCGTTTATGGAAAAAATGCACTATTGTGCTCGCCATGTCCGTCTGTCTGTCCGTCCGCGACTTCAAGTTTTCGTCGACGAGATAATGTGCTATCTGTCACTCACTGCAGTGAGTATTGAGTTATATTTTTTTGAAGATGTCAGTACCTCAACGCATGTATTCGTTATAGACACTAACAAGTCATGATGCACATTTGTATTTATGACGCATAACTTCGTATGTCATTATAACAAAGCTAGCAACATTTCGTATAATACTTGTCGAAATATAGAATCAATTTTCACAAAACGCATGATGAACAATTCCAATTTGTTTTCATTTATGTTTGGGTGGCAAATGTTATTGTAGTTGGCAGCAACGCGTTTACTCACTCCATTTTTGAGACGGACTGTAAGACCGACGAGCCCTGCAGGAGCGGACTTATGCAAATATGCTTCCGGTTAAATCATTCTCTCATTCGTGAGCGTCGACAAAATTGCAATTTTACGACGTAAGTCCAAATGGGCCAGCGACGTCGAGTTCGAAACTTCACCAATTTCTGACGCAAGGGACGTGCGGTGCATGGAGTCGCGTGTACGCAATCCCGTCGACGGATATCATGAAAAAACGCGCGCGCTCAGATTGAATTCCCCTGGAGATGACGTGGCTTCAAATCCTGAACAGGGCGGAACATTGTGACATTGTAAAGGATTTATTTAAAAGTAGAATTTGAGCACTGAATTGTACAGTGAACGTTGATTCCTCGTTCTCGAGAAGTCTACGGGAAGTGGCATTAAAATCTAACGATAGAAGCAAAATAACGAGTGAGTGCTCTTTGCAGTTTCTTTTTTGGTGCTTAGGCAACAGAAATTAGCAGAACTTCTGGTGAGTGTACAAGCATACGTTTAAATTAACTTTTTTTGCATTATTTAGGTTCTTATGATATAATTCTAAAGCGCTCCTTCGTTTTCAGCCTTTCTATTTCCTAATCGTAATTCTCGACGTGCAGGCCGTTCGGCGCTGGTACGGCGCTGACACGGCGCTGGCCTCGGCCGTCTTCTCGCAGGCATGAGCGCATGGTAATTACAGAGCCGGCAGATCTCCGCATGTACGGCCCTAGGACGACGCTGATGCGGCGCTGAAGGTGCGAGCAATAGGAGCAATGAGACGATCCCTGCTTATAGATGCTTCTTCTAAAAAGTTCTAAATTCCTCGACAGGTTAATTGCGCTGATTTAACTTTTTGAATAATACAGCCAAAAAGAGAAAAGCAATGACATTTGGTAGTGCTCACTCAATTGAAGGAGGATAGATGAAAAATGATCTAGAGGCAGTTAAAAAAATTCACAAGGCCACTAAGCATACGCGGCTTAAACAGACAAGGATATTACTCTAAATAGGATGGCATCAACCGATTTGCATGAGTTACGACGACGCATGATGCACAGAATAAATAACGATGACAACAAATGCACAGAATAAATAACGATGACAACAAATGCACAGCATAAATAACGATGACAACAAATGCACAGCATGAATAACGATGACAACAAATGCACAGCATGTAGTAGGACTATATAAGCTCCTCAAACATCCCCTGAGACAGTCGCAGACCAACATCTCTCAGCTGCAGTTGAAGTCCATGCAGCCTCTAGTCCCATCTACTTAAGACGGCTCCGACAATCGTGTCTATCGCGATAGTGTCGATAATGTTACCTGATCAATTTCTATAATAATACCTCACCGTGTCCAACTTTAAATAAGTACTACCTTAGAGTACCACTCTATCATCCTCCTTATTATATTATGTGGACATTAATTCGAACTGAAAACATTTGAATAAATATATAATTCTTATCCGAATGCTAATGAAAAACAGCATTTGACATTAGAGCATTCGACATTAGTGGCAAAGACATCGATGTTTTATATGTAGCAAAAACAAATCTAAGTTTAATATGTATTGATAAAGTCTTCTAGGTTTTATTCGTAGCAATAAAAACGCGTAGAGCGCACAATCAGAACCTTAATTACGTTTTGTTCCATCCTAAAAGCACATAAACGGAAAAGTAAAATTTAACTTATGACCGATGAAATTCGACGCTTATGGAAATAATTAGGGATGGAAATGTGTTGTTGAAAGGCAGGGAGCCAACTTTCAAAGCAGGATATTCGGCCATCTTCAGCGTTAGATATTAGGTTATCTACAACATTAGATATTAGGCCATCTTCAACATTAGATATTAGGCCATCTTCAACATTAGATATTAGGCCATCTTCAAAGTTAGATATTAGGCCATCTTCAACGTTAGATACCTGGCCAATATTTAATATCTGATATTAGATCATCTTTAGAGTTGGCTATTTGGTATATATTTAATGTTAGATATTAGGATATATTTAAGGCTAAATATTAGGCAATCTACGGTAAGGCATAATAGGCCATCAATAAGGTTAGATATCATGTTATCTTTAATGCCCAATAATAGACCATCTCCACCGTGACACTGATCCCTTCGCCTGAGCTGCGTTCAGTTCTCGTCTGTTGACTGGGGCATCCAGATGCTCCCGATGAAAAAGGTTCAAAGAATGAAAAAATTATTTTCAATTCACGGTCGTGTTATGGGTGGCCACCCAACGGCTTATGGACGGCCACCCGGCCTCCGCCTCTCGTTTTCAAGAAGAAGAATCAAGTGCCTGATTTGCATACAATGATACGCGCTGTGCTGTCTTCTGTACCTATTTAGGACTCATGGCCGTATTAGGGCCGACATCTCTCCCTACTTGAGAGTCATGGCCGTATTAGGGCCGTATTCTCTCCTTGCATAGTAGTCATCGCCGTATTAGGGCTGTCATCTCTCCCTACTTGAGAGTCATCGCCGTATTAGGGCTGTCATCTCTCCCTACTTGAGAGTCATCGCCGTATTAGGGCCGTCATCTCTCCCTAGTTGAGAGTCATCGCCGTATTAGGGCCGTATTTTCTCCCTGCATAGGAGTCATGGCCGTATTAGGGACGTCTTCGCTCTCTTCATAGGAGCCATGCCGTATTAGAGCCGTATTCTCTTCCTTCATAGGAATCATGACCGTATTTGGGCCGTATTTCCTCCCTTCATTGGAGTCATGGCCGTATTAGGGCCGTATTCTCTTAATTCATAGGAATCATGGCCGTATTAGGGCCGTCTTCTATCTCTTCACAGGAATCATGGTCGTATTAGGGCCGGCCGACTGTGCAGCTTTGAATGATCGAAAGCAGACTTTGTATATTTTATTTTTGTTGCCCTGTATTGTTCGTATTATAATTATCTTTACATTGTATGGCGCCAGAATATATTATAAAAGACATTAAATTATAAAACTATAAGCTTTTTAGTTTTCAATGCAGCAGTGGAGTTCAGGAACGCTTTAGTTAGGGCGCGCGGGACTTGAGGACGGAACTGCGGTAATTATTTTATTATGTTCAAGTTTTTTTGGTTGTCTCACGAATCCTGTAAATTGTCGTAACGTATATAAAGTAATCGTAAATTATTGAAGCCTAATGGACGTGAATTATATAGCGCGTGAAGTTAAGCGGAATGAAGCAAATCTTCCAAAAATATAGACATCGGCAGGACATGGGCGGTCTATTGGTGGCCACCATTCTATCGGCTTGTATAGATGGTGAAATGGTGGCGGATAGTGGCGTGTTCATTGTCAATTAGTTGATGGCCACCCATACGCCGGCCACAATTCGCCGCATTATCAGCCCAAGCTGGCAAAGCGATACATTTTGCTCAGCATATACAGATTTACTTGCAGATTTTCCATGTCTAATCTCGAGCTTCATAAATCGACTTGTCGATAGAGCAATTTTCCTGGAGCAGGGAAGAATGTCCCGATATCACCAGCTGCGTCTGTTAATCGAATTAACGAGAGATTTGATTAGCTCAGTGGATTATGCCTCGTTAAAAGCAGCTTTAACGGTACGATGGTATTATTAAAGTAGAGGAGTAGTTCTTATTTGAATTTCTAATTTTGTTGAAATTGTACACGGGGTTTGGAGAATTAAACTGTATTAAGCTCCGTGGTGAGCGAGCGTGCTGTATACGCAGTATACCGATCGATGATCATCCAATGTAAATGACGTATTTTATTGATCCTATAATTTTAATTATTGATTCACGAAATCATTGATAATATTACAATGAAACCGTAGCCAGAATTAAGACGCTTTCATAACGCGAGAGATGCACAGAGAGATCGACAGAACTGACGCAACAGACAAAAAGAAACAACAGAACTGACGCGACAGACAGAAAGATACGACAGAACTGACGCAACAGACAGAAAGATGCGAAACAGACAGATAGATACGACAGAACGGACGCAACAGACAGATAGATACGACAGAACTGACGCAACAGACAGATAGATACGACAGAACTGACGCAACAGACAGATAGACACGACAGAACTGACGCAACGGACAGATAGATACGACAGAACTGACGCAACGGACAGATAGATACGACAGAACTGACGCAAAACAGAAAGATACGACAGAACTGGTGCAACAGACAGAAAGATACGACAGAACTAACGCAACAGACAGAAAGATACGACAGAACTGGCGCAACAGGCAGGAAGATACGACAGAACTGACGCAACGGACAGATAGACACGACAGAACTGACGCAACAGACAGATAGACACGACAGAACTGACGCAACAGACAGAAAGATACGACAGTACTGACGCAACAGACAGAAAGATACGACAGAACTGACGCAACGGACAGAAAGATACGACAGAACTGACGCAACGGACAGAAAAAATTCGACAGAACTGACGCAACAGACAGAACGATACGACAGAACTGGCGCAACAGACAGAAAAATACGACAAAACTGACGCAACAGACAAAAAGAAACAACAGAACTGACGTGACAGACAGAAAGATACGACAAAACTGACAGAAAGATACGACAGAACTGACGCAACAGACAGAAAAATACGACAGTACTGACGCAACATGCAGGAAGATACGACAGAACTAACGCAACAGACAGAAAGATACGACAGAACTGACGCGACAGACAGAAAGATACGACAGAACTGACGCAACAGACAGAAAGACACAACAGAGTTGACGCAACAGACAGAAAGACACAACAAGTGGCGCAGTGATGAGTGGCGCAGTGATGAGTGGCGCAGTGATGAGTGGCGCAGTGATGAGTGGCGCAGTGATGAGTGGCGCAGTGATGAGTGGCGCAATGATGAGTGGCGCAGTGATGAGTGGCGCAGTGATGAGTGGCGCAGTGATGAGTGGCGCAGTGATGAGTGGCGCAATTATGAGTGGCGCAGTTAAGAATGGCGCAATGAAGAGTAGCGCAATAATGAGTGGCGCAGTAATGAGTGGCGCAATGATACGTTGTACATATACAATCGCAACAATCATTTTCGTTTTGCTTTATACTCGATATTCTGTTGCCTGCAGCCCGAATGATGCGTCGAATATTCCTTATCTTCTGATGTTAACAAAATCCTATCAGCGAGCGCACCAATTTGTGCAAGTCCTCTGCAAAGTCCCTAAAGTCCCAGCCTTTGAAGCTTGCCCCTGCAACACCGTGGGAAATTCCAGCACTTCCCTCACTTCCCTCGGGGCATTTGCGGTTCGGCTTAAGAATGCAACAGGAAAAATTGGCTCTGGCAACTAAAAAAAGAGGGTTAAATAGGCTGTCCTCTCAAGCCCTCGAATTTTCCAATTTGTTTTGATGAGGAACGGGGCTTTGATGGGCGTGGGGAGGGGGGTTTCCAATCCCCCCAGTGGGCGGGGTTGGGTAGGTACTGTGAAAATTCTACCTATCAAGGCAGGTTGGGGAGAAGAAAAGTGCAAATCCACCTGAGGAAGATGAACAGAGAGAATTGGACCCAAGGAGGCAGTGGTATCCTTTTATTGGATAGGCTCGGAGGTATCCTAAATTCTCAGAAGCATATTTTTTATGCTTGTATGTAGCCCCGTATTTATGGTTAAGTTGGGTTAGGTTAGGGTAGGTTAGCTATTTCTAAATGTTAGCAGGTGCTGCAGTTCATTGCACCGAACTGAATTTTCCTGTATGTAGACAATTATATTCATAGGTGGTAAATGACCAAAAGATCGATTTCAGCTTCTGTATTTTATCTGCACAGCGTTTATGAAATGATATCAATGTTGTAGAATACAACTGCAGTAACTCAATTATTGCAAACTCGATCGATGATACAGGTTTCGGTATGTCTACAAGTACTGAATGTGCGTACGTACATTCAAATTACGTTTCTGAAATGCCAACAAAATGTTATTTGCATACTTTTTGAGCAATTTAACAAAACAATGGTTTAGTAAATGAGCTGCATTGACCTTCTACCAGCCGCCAGTTTCAGGGTTTCAGTTTCACGCTGCAACTTGCGTGCCAGCGCCGCAGGAGCGCCATAAGCGGCCGTCATTACCGCCAGCAATTGCTTTAATATATTTCGGGGCAGCGCATACCTGGGTATCCTGTGTACCAGGGTATCCTGTGTACCAGGATATCCTGTGTACCAGGGTATCCTGTGTTCCAGGGTATTCTGCACTGCACACCAGGGTGTCCTGTGTACCAGGGTATCCTGCATATGAATATAAATAGTATAAGATATCAAAATTATCTTGTCTGAACACGAGTGGTTAATGTCCAGACAATTCATTGATTTACAGTATATTTTCAGGATCGAATAATATTCTTCAGAAGACGCTAGTTGATAAAATGCCGATTTGAGGAAGTAATTTTAATTTAGTAACGACGTTCCGGCCTTGCATAAAACCTGCCGTGCAAGTTTTATGCACGGCAGGGCATCGAATATGACTTTCAGGCATCGTTAAATTACGTAATTTTACGTTCACCGCATCTGAGGCTAGGTTTCAGATAGCATAGTACTGTTCCAAAATTTATTGTCCTTCGACGAGTGGCCGTTCGACCGAGGGCTGGTTCGACGCACGGCCTAGATGCGATTATCCAGAAGTGTTGAAGGCTACTTTCCGTAAGGCAGGAATCATGATGGTCCATTACATTCAGGGCAGTGGTGGTCTTCGGCAGGCGATCCTAATTAAATACAGAAATTTTGATAGAAATAAGTGCATGATGCTCGTAAATATGATCCAACACGAAAATTTGGAGCCGTGGAAATAACTCCGAAACGATCTCTAAGTACAGAAAATCCGGTAGTTATGAGATGGATAGCTGGAGTCAAATGCGCAGAGATGAGGGCTTCAGTTATCGTCGGTCGCATGATGACGGGTCACTGCAATATGATGATGCTAGTTGTCAAGGGTGTCACGGAGCCTATTTAATTCATCGAGGATCTTGAGATGAAGTTTATCGATTGTAATACTTTGAGACCTGTTCTGGTTGCGAGCTTGTCCCAGGTGGCCGGATAAACGGCTGCTCCATGTCGTAGTAGTTACTCTAATTACTCCAATGTAGTTCAAAAACATGAAAAATTCCACAACCTTCTTTGAAGCAAAACGCATAGATCACACTTAACGGTTATAAATTAAATTCTAAAAGGCACCAAATGGAAACACTTGACAAGAGAGTTTCCAATTCACCAAGTAAGAAGTCATGTCCATAGATTCAGGCCTGTAAATAATGTAAGAAGTAAACGCATGCATCAAAGTGAATGTGCACAAAAAGATTTAAATTTTTTTTTAACGAACTCGGATTCTGTTATGAACAAAAAAAGTGAGCTGTTATCTGTGATCGAAAACGAGTGCATGGACATTATTTGTATTGCAGAAACACTCCCTAAAAATCACGAGGGGAAAATTGTACCTGTTGCATTTCCGTTGCCAGGTTTTGATTGTTTTCATAACTTAAATGAAGAGCAGTGCAGTAGAGGTGTAGCTTTGTGGGTTAGGACCTCTTAAGTGGCCCAGCAAATCAAGTTATCTGCAGAGCATCAATCAGCTAGAGAATCAGTGTGGTGCGAACTTTCTCTCAAAGGCAGAGATAGCCTCCTCATAGGCGTCGTGCATAGATCACCAAACAGTTCCTCTGGTAACGATAAAGTACTAAACAGTCTTTTACCGAGTATGACTTTCCGTAGGTCACACACGGTGATCGTTGGTGATTTTAATCATTCAGAGCTAGACTGGACAGATGTATCCTCTCCAAGGGATGAGAATCACCCAGCATCCTTGTTAATGGAGTCTGTGAGAGACTCCTTCCTATAGTCCAGCAGTCCAGCACGTTACTAAGCCAACCCATTAAAGAAGTAAACAGACCCCAATATTCTAGCCCTGGTTATTACTAGAACTAGTGATGAATCAATGTTAGATGAGCTTCGTCACGAGGCTCCCTTGGGCAAAAGCTATCACCAATAATTGTTTTTCAGTCTAAAGTGCTGTACAGAAAAGACGCCTCGAAAGCGTGAGCGTTTGAATTTTGCGAATAATGATAAACTCCATGAAGCAGTGAATGCAGTGAATATTTCGATCGGTATCATGGACATGAATGTGGCTGAGTCATGGTTATTTCTCAAGGACACGCAGAGCTGGGCAGCGCTACTTGGAAATGTAGCGGCGCTACCGCTACCGCTACATGCTCTAATGTAGCGGGCGCTACCGCTACCGCTACACCCACTGGATTGTAACGGGCGCTACCGCTACAGGAAAATGTAGCGCGCTACATTAGTCGCTACAATGGCCAAAATTATTGGAAATCTCTAAACATTTATTGTTCTGGTATTGGGATTTACTCATTAACATTTAATGATAATAAAACATTTTTAAAACATATCAATGCAACTTCATTGCAATTAACCTAACCGAACTAGTATGGGTTACCCCAGGGTTAGATACAGTAAATAGAAGTTACAGTTATTTTTATGTTTTACCTTCCCTTCATGGATGTGAACTTTAATCTACCAATCTAAGAAATTATCCACATATACATATAAAAATAAGTTTTTTTTGTATATATATGTGGATTATTTTTGAGATTGGTAGATTGAAGTAGACATATATGTAGGGAAGGTGAAACATAAAAATAACTGTGCAAAAATAACTGTAAGCAAACTGAAAGATGAAAAAACCTGTAAGTGGTAACTGGTAACAACTTAACAAGTAACAACTATTATGTTGACACTTGTAACAGGCTGAGGTTGACAACATTACACCGAAATCTTTCGTACAGTTTTATTCTGTAATTTATATTATGTATGTATCATGCTGGATTTTAAATAATATATAATACTATTAAGGGGACCGGCTACCCTAAAAATCGGAAATTTTGGCTTTACCGTTTTCTTGACTCATTTTGTAGCTGCTAAAAAGGCGCGTCTAACGCAGTTTACCGCATGTCTGTGCGTGCTATAATTTTTGCGTAAGACAATTTTAAAAATATATATATGAACATTTTTTAACAATATGTACAAAGATTTATAAAAAAAAAAAAATCCCCACGCCCTCCACTATATATATAGCTCCCCTACTTTGTGGAGCTATATATAATAATTGTGGAGGGCATGGGGAATTATGTAACAACGAACACATACAAAATTATAAAGCGTACTTTAATGCAGTCATTCTGAGACATGAAGTAGGAACAAGTATAACAAATTATGACAGAAATAAAAAGATTTACATGTTCGGGCCGTTTATTAGAACCTCAAGTGCATGTAAACATTCAAACTACAAAACATTTTTGGAGTAAAACGTAAAGCCTTACACATGGAGTTTAAGCAGTCGACAAACATAAATTAAGAAATCTGTTCCAAAACTGGTATAACTATATTAGAACAATACACGATTACGTACGATAATGTAGCCCCTTCATTATTTTCAAAATAGACATACAAGCTTATTCCTGGTTTTTACAACGGCGTCAGCTAGAGGATAACATCATCTCGTATAAATTGTAAATGATAAGCACCACAATACTTGAGAATCTAACTTAGTAATCAGTAGTCAAATACGTGAAGTGGAATTCTAAACTTGTTTGAAATTTCTAAAATGAGTACTTCAGTACTCAATGCATGAAACTCATCATCTCAGAACGGAAATTGATAGTAGTTGAAAAGTTAATTTCAAGAGAAAATAGTATACAAAGTCACCATACTAAAAGCAACTGCACGCATGACACACCATGATAACTTGGAATGTTTTCTGAGTGGGTCGGTGATGCGTTGTGGCTGTTTCCGTTAATCCAGCAAGTTTCACTGAACAAGCTCTGGTTCTAAGCGGGTAGTTTTCGCGGCGGCTTTCCACTGCTGAGGTAAACGTCGACATAGCTGGACACGTAGACTAGACACAGCAGTTGACTTGTGGTACAGCAGTTGGCTAGACTCCCCTGAATAATAAAAGTGTATCAGCTTTTTTCCCGGATAGAAGTTAAGTAAGAAAACACTTCTATGCAAATAGATTTTTTTTCTTTGAATACATTTGGTACATGAAGGAAATTCATACTTCAAATTTATGTAAGAACTTCGATCAGAAAGTTCAAATAATACTAAGAAATAGAAAAAAACTTCCAGTAATGCCGGTTATAAATTGACAGAAATATCTCGGCATTTGCCCTAAAAATATTCCTTTTGTATCTTTTGTACAACTTGTGCCTGGCAAAATGCTACCTGCGATGCATCGTTCTCTGACATCTGTATAGTTAGTGCCTTGAAGATAGCGTCGTCTTTTAACATGTACGAGCAAGCACCTTAGTTAGGTCGTGTGACAATGGGAGTATGGGACAGCCTCCGCCATGCTGCACGCAGCGCAACGAGGAAAAAGTCCCTTCATCATGCAAACTTAGGCGTCCATTTGATTTCTCACCTTTATTAACAATCATCGTGTGGTGCAGTAAGCAGAAATTTGACAGCATATCAGGTCCCTCATGCACCCGATATCGATGCAGTCAATGCCGTGAAACTTGAGAGACTGTTCACCCGATTCCTCTCGGACCTCGACTGCTTCGCGGGCAAAGTTATAGTCGGGTTTAGCTGCATTCAACATTTGCCTGCAACAAAATGGATTTCATCAGTTTTGATCAGTGAACCTGTGACCAGTAATACGAGCTTACAGACGTGCTAAGTTTAACTGACTCTGTCATCTCGATTAGTTTCAAATTATCAGCTAATTTAATATAGAAAAAAAGTAGGCTTCTCGAAATTTTTACGGTGGCACATTTATACATAACTCCAAGACAAAAAGTTCATTTCAGATCATAATCATAACGTTTAACTAGAATTGAGTGGATTTACAACGGATTCAATAGGCAAGCGTGCCTTTCGATAGCAATACAGTAAGTTAGGCCGGAGATGATCCTTGATCGAGAAGCAATGTTTCATGACTTGCAGGTACCAAAATTTCCCCTTGATAGTAGCGCATGAGATCTTAAACCGCATGAAAATGTAAATACATTAAATTTTGACGTTTTATCTGTTCCTTACCTACAATATTTATCCAAAATTAACCGAATTCGGGTCGTGTTCACTGCACCACACGTACATACTCGGTACTTCCCGGCCACACCACTGTATATAGCGGAGACTAGTTAGACTACTGCGCATGCGCTGGCGGCCGCTGCAGAGTTCGCTGTCGCGCATGCGCAGTAGCCTGGCAGTTACCGTTTGCGTTCATTTAATATTTCTATTATTGTGTAAATTTATATTATATTTACTTTCAGATTATATACCGATTTTGCGTTTTTCATCGAATTTATATCAATAAACTGAATACACACAATACTGGATGGAACTAGTACCACAAATACTGGCGACATGGATTTGCTGTAGTATAGAATAGAATAGAACTGTCGAAAAAAATGTAGAAAATAAAAAATCATGTAAACCTCATAAATTTAGAGAAATTAAATAAGTGAATAATTCAATCAGTTTCTTCCGGTAAAAGCTCCTTATTGAGATTCATGCCTAGAAGGTTCTTTCGATATTCCTCCGCCTTCTTCACCCATCACCCCCTTCCTCTCCCTGCCTCATCAACGCTTAATTGAACCGTTACCGCCGGCATAGGCGACGTAGGCCGCGGCAGAGGTGCGGCCAGTTGCCTGCCGCAGCATTTGCCGACCGAGGCCTCGCGCTGTTCGAGGCAGATGAGGCCATATCGTCACTAGACTGCTTGGGCGCGAGGTGAAGTCGGCAACAACGGCTTAGATTTGCGCGTTTGCGAACGTCTCTGCGGCGAACGGCCGTAATGACTGCGAGAATTTCGAACTGGGTAAAGGCTGTATTTGGGACCAAAGATTTTATCACAGAAGGGATATATAAGGAGTCAATATGAAGGAATGATTCGCACTCGATCCATAGCTACTGAACACTAAGTTGGAAGTCCGCGTGCCAAAAAATGATTATATTACTAACAATAGCGTATTCTTGCATCACGACGTTCACACATAACTGCACGTGACGTGCCTCACAAAATTACACAAAATATTTTATATGATCATATGTTTTGTATATGAAAATGTATATATTCGGCAAAAAGCATATATACGCAGTAACTGAAAATTTGCTAATTAAACTTGCACGTATTTGTGGTGTTGAACATACAAATTACCATGAGCTCGTCCAAGCACATGCGTAAAAATTGCAAAACTTACCACGTAAAATGAATGCCCCAAACTCCCGCCTGGTGATAAACTCGAAGGCGACAATGAAACTGTTCAACCATTTGAACTTTCAATCGATTTAACTTCAATCGACAGCAAATCTATGTTATTCTCAGGATACTAACGCATTCAGAGAAATGAATACAACTAACTGATGAACATTAACGGTTAGATGAAGATGGCACGCGTTGCTAACTGGCGAAACGCGGCGCCTGTCCGGCCTCCAAGTTGTACTCGATCACAGCAAGTTTTGGAGCCATCGGCCCACTGCGCTGAGGCAACTGCAGGGAAAATCTAGGTCCGTTCTTAATAGTTGACTTGAAATATAATTGTACAAATATTCGTTGACTAGAAGAATTTCATAAGACATATGAAAAATTGGATCGCCTCATACGAGCTGAAGAATTTCGAATGAAGAGTAAAGTTCATTTCACAAATTCAACTGCATGTAACAACACTGGCGTAAGTCTTGCGCACGTATTGAGAAGTGAAGCTCCTCTCTACAAGTGATACAGCTACTAGTACGTCAACTACAACGAACTATTCACTGCGTTTACTGTATCGTTTATGAACTCAAATGAATTATCCTACTTTTATATTATAATTCAACCTTACCCTTTTAAGCTACCGTCATTCATGAGAGCTTCTACAGTAAAAATTATCTCGTGAACCTAATGACCGATAGTCCTGAAACTTAGTTAATTTTCCGAAAATAATGAAATATAACGAGAAACGCAAGAAAACGGTAAAAAATGGGTCTTTTGTTAATCTATCTCCTCCTTTAAGGGGAGCGTCTACCCTAAAATTGAAAATTTTTACTTCGGTTTTCATACTAATTTTAAAGCTGACATTCTGCCCTATCCAACGGTACCACTGCCATTTCTCTACGTTGATTTATGATTTCACGACATTTCATGAAAGGGGGGCGGGTGGGGGAGTTCTTTAAGTAATTAGATAGGAACTAATTAGCTGGTGAGCTCTTTATATATAGTGTCTACTTGAGTTGTGCTGCAGTTACGTGTTTAGTCTCATCTTAAAGCTGACATTCTGGCCTATCCAATGGTACCACTACCATCTTTGTACGTCGATTTTTACGTACACGACACTTCATGAAAGGGGGGCGGGGGGGGAGTTCTTTCAGTAATTAGATATGAGATAATTCACTGTCCACCACTACAAATATAGTGTTTTTGTGAGGTCTGACTCAGTGTGCCTCCGGGCTTTGTAGGGATAGATGCGCATGTAGTTGCTCCCATCATCCTTGAGTGGAATCAAGCTCCAGAAACGTTTAGTTTGGTATCTATGCTACATTGAGCGCATATTGTGGTGCGCGCGGGACTTTGTCGCGCTCTCCTCAACATTCACACTTATTTTCACGGAAAACCTATCTCCTCCTAGAGTTTTAAAGCTACAACAATGAAACATATACCATTCGATTCGCAAAAGAATATATCTACAAAACGACCTAGCCGTTTTTTCAATTTCGTCATAGTTTGGATTTTATTCCTGAAAAAGGGGGGGTGGAAAGGGGTAAAATCGAAAATTTTTCGAAAACTTTACGAAAAATGCTCCCACACCCGCAAAAATTACACATTCGAAAAACGGCTAAGTCGTTCTATAGATAAAGATTTTACGCATCGAATGATATGTGTCTCGATGTCGTAGCTTAAAAATCCTAGGAGGAGATAGATTTCAAAAGTACCCCCTTTTTTGACCGTTTTCTATGAATTTCACGTTTTCTTTCATTTTTTCGAAAAATTCACATGAACAAAATGTGAGTTTTTTTCCATTTTACATATGTGTACCAAGTTTCAGAGTGATCCGTTTGTAAATAGCCGAGATAATTTTTGGGGTAGACGCTCCCCTTAATTTTCGTTCTACAGTATCGAGAGACATATCATTCGATTTGCAAAGATAATATCTATTGACTGCGGAACCCCTTTTTAGTGCATTTTCTCAATTATGGAAAAAATCGCTATATTGTGCTCGTCATGTCCGTCCGTCTGTCCGGCCGTTCGTCTTTCTGTCCGTCTGTCTGTGACTTCACGTTTTCGTCGATTTTGAGAAATTGCCACTCTGCCACTCACTGCAGCGAGTACTGAGTTATAATTTTTCTATTTTTATTTCAAATTTTTTACAATGCTTTTTTCCTGTACTATCTACTAAACTATTTAATATTTTCCTCATTTATTGTTCCCCTCGCCCCTAGTTTTTTCAATATATAATTCAAATCATATACAAATCAGGAAAACAGGGTTTCTAGAGTCGCAAGATCTGGTCTTAACGAATCAAATGATATGTCACTCAATGATGTAGCTTGAAAATCATAGGAGATAGATTTTTAAGATTGCGTAGTGTGGAAATTTTAATTTTTCAGTGGGGCCAAATAAGTAAAATTGATTGAAAAAAGAAGAAAATGCCCAAAAAAATTTATTGATGCTGCAGCCCAAGCTTTTCCATTTTCAATTACTCGTATTGACGATACCACTGCGCGTCTGTAGACTTATTCTTGCTCAGTTTGACGCGAGTGATAAGCTATAAATTTTATTTTTCAAATATTTTTATTTGTGCAAATTGGTCGTTTCATAAAAATTCAAAACGGCGTAACGCAAAAAGTATTGCATGTATACATCCTTGGTATTAGCTTTATCGAACGCGTTTAGTTTGCAGCTTTCGAACGAGTGCAAACAATTTGCAATTACTGCGCAAAATGATCTGTGTTTACAGACATAATGAACTATAAAATTATAACCAATACTTATTCAATAATTAATCAAGACACAAAAATAAGTCATATATGCTACCTTCTAGCGCAAACTTGCTACGCTTCCTCATATATCACCTTAAATAATATCAAATCAATTATCAAGATTTTCATCCTTTAACATATGGCATCAGTCACAGATTCTCATATAAAATTTAACTGATTACATTAAAAATCAAGATATTATCGTGGCGTACTCAAATATTTTTCGCCTACTGTGTATTTTGTCAATCATTTGATTGTAGCTTTCGAGAAATTATTATAATAATCGAATCCGTTCTCAAACATCGATATGGATTTTTAAAATGAGAGCAACATGATCGGTTTCAAGTTAAGACGCTGTAATTTACATTTTTCCCATGTCATTTTTCGACATAACACACGGAGTTTTATAGCAATGAAAACAGTATCCATGATTAAAAGACTTATACATGTTTCTCGTTTCGGAATCCTATTTAATGTTTTTTCACAGGAATGATAGCTAGAAGTTAAAAACATAACAATAAGCTATGAAGAATGAAGCATACTGCAAGGGAATTTATTGGAAGATGTTTTAGCCAGATAATAGCTTCCGGAAATGATTTTCCTATAGCCTATCCTCGAAATCTGTGAAAACAAAAATAAACGAGACAAGAAAATCGCGGTTGCAAGGGAGACTACTTTCTTGTGAGGGCTGCACGCGTGGCTCAGTCAGGACTCTGGAGACTGGAGGCTGTCGCTGAGCCAGTGGTTCCCATTTGTAATTGTACAAATAGGCGAGACACTCTGGAAATTTCCAGCGAATTTCCAATAAAAAAACAGTTACAGACGCTCAAGCGTGTTTTACTTATAATAACTGAATTTGCGCACCTACGAACCTCTAACGTATTTTCAGGTAAAAAACTCGTTTTATACAGGTAAAAATTTTCGATCATTGCGACTATAGTATCTTTATTGGAACTCTGGAACGATATTGGATCAATTGCTGGCAAGGTGCGATTTTCGTACTATAACTTCCTTTATTTTTATTTAATCTGAATCGTGGCACGGCAATTTCCTTACATGTGTTGGATCGAATTCTGAAAGAATTTAGTATGAGTAAATTAATCTAAGATAATCAGAAAGCTTGCTACATGTTCCAAATTTTAATAATAAAGCTAATTAAATAACTATGATTGGTGATGTGATTTCGCAGTCTATTAATAAATAAAATTTTTTTTATGTGTCACAGTTATTGCATATGCAGCGAAGTAGCTAGAATAGTTTAGTATGTGCTGTATTTTGTTCTGTCAACTGCATGTTCAGTATATTGCTATATCATTCAATACCATCTGCACTCTATAAATATGATGAATTGTAGTAAATCAAAAATAATAAATATATTTTGGCACCCTGACGGGTTGATATGAAACTGTGTTTGTAATCAGCATCTAAAAAGTGATTGCACTCTGGGGCATGGACGGCATTAACTGATGATTATTTGAAAGCTTTTGTAAAGAAACGCCGTGAAAAATGTTTCACAAACTCAAAAAAATGGTTCTTAGCCATTATAATAAAATGAGAAGAACGATAGAAGTTAATATCTCGAGTCTTAGCCGCATTTCCCCCAATAATGTTCAATTGAGCTGGAGTTGCTCTCAGCTGGGCACTACGAGGTTCGGGGTGAATGCATGCGCTGTAGTGCGGTGATCATCTTCGGCTGATCAGGCGCGTTTCATGCGCATGTCTTCCTCGAGTTGGACGTTGATTGTCTGTCTAGTTCAAATTATTGTCTTATAATTCACATTAAACCTCAAAGATGCCAAATTTCAGTTAGCTTGGACAAGAATTGACAAAATTTCACATGCACCTAAGGAGCGAATCAGCGCCTGAATTGAATGAATTATCCAATCTTCTATATAATAATTCAACCTTACTCTGTTGAGCTATCGTCATCCAGGGGAGCGTCTACCGTAAAAAATTATCTTCTAAAATAAATGACCGATCGTCCTGAAACATAGTTAATTAAAAAAAAAGAAATGAAATTTAAAATGAATTAAAAACGTCAAAAAGCGGGTCTTTTATAAATCTGTCTCCTTCATTAATTTTCGTGTTACAACATCGAGAGACATATCATTCAATTTTTAAAGATAATATCTATTGACTCCGGAACCCCTTTTTAGCGCATTTTCTCATTTATGGAAAATGCGCATGTTCGTCATGTAACTGGCGTGACGAGACAGACAGAACGAATACTGATTTACTCTCCTAATTAACCGCCCTAACGGCTGTATTTCGTACCAAAGATTTTATCACAAAAGTGAAATAGAAGCAGTTATATGATATGAAAGATTCGCACCCGACCCATAGCTACTGAACACTACGTTGGGAGTCCGTGTGCCAAAAATGGTCACATTACTAACTAGCCTATTCTTGCATCACGACGTTCACACACATAACTGCATGTGACTTGCCTCACAACAAAATTACGCAAATATGCACATTTGCTGCTCATATACTACATGTAGTTTATTCCAGAAAAATATTGTATATGATCATGTTTTGTTTATGATAATGTAGAAATTCGGCAAAAAGCATAAATACGCAGCAACTGAAAATTTGCCAATGAAACTTGCACGTATTTGTGGTGTTGAACATACAAATTACCATGAGCTCATCCAAACATGCGCGTAAAAATTGCAAAACTTATCACGTAAAATGAATGCCCCAAACTCCCGCCAGGCGATGAACTCGAAGGCGACAATGAAACTGTTCAATAATTTGAACTATCAATCGATTTTACTTCGATCTGCAGCAAATCTACGTGATTCTCAGGATACTAACGCATTCAGGGAAATGAATACAACTAAGTGATGAACATTAACGGTTAGATGAAGATGGCACGCGTTACTAACTGGCGAAACGCGGCGCCTGTCCGACCTCCAAGTTGTACTCGATCACAGCAAGTTTTGGAGCCATCGGCCCACTGCGGTGAGGCAACTGCAGGGAAAATCTAGGACCGTTCTTAATAATTGAATAATATACTTGAATAATAAGCTATACAGGTTATTTCTGTAATATTTTTATTTATGCAAATTGGTCGTTTCATAAAAAATCGAAACGGCGTAACGAAAAAGTATTGATATATATCATTTGCATTAGCTTTATCGAACGCGTCTTGTTTGTAGCTTTCGAACGAGTGCAAACGATTTGCAATTAACGCCAAAAATAATTTTTCACAAAAATTTAGGAATATTATCGCAAAATGGTCATTTATAAAATTTTAGAACAGCCTTACACAAAAAGCATTAAATGTACATCCACGGTTGTTGCTTTAGTGAACGAGGCTTGTATGCAGTTTTCAAACCATTGCGGAAACTTTGCAATTAATGCGAATAATGATAAAAATTACTAATTTATTTCATGACATCTATTTCATGAATAATTATGCAATATTTACTAGCTACTTAATTACCACTTTACTGAAGATCCATGAGGGCTACTTAGTCGCGGTCACTTCCATACTTGCAATCGCGTCTCTATTAAATTCCCTTCCATACTTTATAATATAAGTATAAGCACTAATTTTCTTATTCTCATGGGGGTCTGTCTCAAATACATAAATTTCTACTGAATACACCAGAAAATAGAATTTTTATTGGCATTTTCAATTATGTTAAACTTGCTGTGTGTGTCATCAACTCATACGATTATAACCTGCAATGAATTATTATAACAAATGAATTCTTCCTCAAACATCGATATGGATTTTCAAAATTAGAGCAACATAATAGGTTTCAAGTTAAGACGCTGCAATTTAAATTTATTTCAAGTCATTTCCTGACAACACACTGAGTTTTATAGCAGAGAAAACAAATCAACGATTAAAGGACTTATGCTTCAGTCGCGTATCGGAATCCTATTAAATGTTATTCACATGAAATAAGCCAAAAAGTTAGAAACAAACAACAACAAGCGAAGAATGAAGCATTCTGCAAGTTAATTTATTTGAAGATGCAATAGCTTGAAAATTGTTAGCGGAACTGATTTTCCTATAGCCTATCCTCGAAATCTGTGAATACATAAAAAACGGGACAAGAAACTCTCGATTGCAAGGGAGACTACTTTCTTGTGACGGCTGCACGCGTGGCTCAGTCAGGACTCTGGCGGCTTTGGCCGAGCCAGTGCTTCCCATTTGCAATTGTACAAATGGGCGGGACACTCTGGAAATTACCTGCAAATGTCCATAAAAAAGACAACAGTTTGAGATGCTCAAGCGTGTTTTAGTTATTATAACTGAATAATTTTATCTCGTTTTTAGAAGAAAAACTCATTTCATTAAACGGGGTAAATTTTTTATAAATGTGCCTATTGGATCGTTATAGGAAGTCTGGAACGTTATTGGATCAATTGACCGAACCATGCGATCTTCAAACCATTACTCCCTTTATTTTTCTTCAATCTGAATCGTGGCACGGCAATTTCCGTGCATGTGTTGCAGTGTTGGATCAAAGTCTGAAAAAAATCGTGTATGAAAAAATTACTCTAAAATAATTTGAATGTTTGTCAAAAAGTTAATGACAAGGCTATGCCAATAAACTATTGTTTGTGATGTAGATTCGCTGTACATGCATTATTCTGATTTTTTTGTGTCATAGTCATAGGATCTTAACCGGAATAGTTCTGTTTGTGCTAAATTTCAGCAAACTAACTGTCTGTTTAGTCAAGCGTTGATTCAGAACGCAAGAATTCTTTGAAGAATTAAGAAGATACCGTATTTATAAATTTAATTTTTGGGCCGTAAGGGCTATTAGTTAATTGGTGCGAGTCTAATTTTGAGGCGTTGCGCGCGAGAAAGCCTGTACTTTGTAAATTGTGCGCCGCTGAAATACAATCTTTAAGGAAATTTAAAATGTGAAAAATTTGAACAGCGTATTCTGAACTGCGTCTGCCATTGGAAACTTGCCAACTGAGTCACAACAGACCACGCGGTTTCTATCTGATCGTGCTCAAACAGACACAAATCCAATAGAACGAACCCAGTTTGCATGCTGGACTATCTATTTTACCCTATCGCCACTACAGCAATTACAGGGACCAAAAATTTATTTAAGCAATAATCACTATTTTCATTTAAGCAACTTGTAAGTTATTCTCTCGATTCCTATTCCTAACTACTGAACATTACGTGTAAAAAGGGCGTCTCAGAGAATGATTGTATGCCTAACTAAACTATTCTTCCATAACAACTTTTCAACATCGCCACATTTCAATTATCTTACGCGTTTACCCATGTTTGCACGAAAATTGTTGCTCATATACTACATTTCGTTCATTATTTCAGGCCGATATTATTTAGTATAAATTTATCGCTCTCATAATGCAAATTTCCTGGGAACAACATAAATACGCGAGAACTTGATAATGTCTCATGAGGCTACTACGTACTTAGCTACTAACTTTTCATGAAGTTTGAACAAGTTTATAAGTTATGATTTAGGATGAACAATTATCACGTAACTCAAAACTTGCGACCCTCTGATTATTTAATACATAATTCTTGAGACCTTTTTGTTAATCTTGCTGAATTTGTCTCTAAGACACGTAGATTTCCTTCAATAAACAATTCTCAAGCGATCAGTGATGAATTTTACGGCATATTTTAAAGTCTCATGGGAGTTCAGGTGCACTGGGAAATAAAATTTATTATCCGTATAGCTAACAACCAAATTATTATTTTTTTATCGTTAGTTACCTTTTTCTGTGAATATCCATGAAATACGTTCATTAACGAAATTGAATTTTAAGCAATTTCGGATGCACCACACTACATATTGCCACATGCTGAGGCGCGTACGCATCAGCAGGTCGCATACGTGCACGTGAGGGAAGCGTTACCTCACCTCCCTTGACGTCATCCCTTCTTATCTTGAAGACAAGTAGGGGATCACATATAATTATTATTAATATTCACAACATAAATACTAGTTCAGAAATAAGTTGATCCTGACCTATGAGCACTACATTTAATGTTGAAGCATTAGAAATTTTCTCTTTTAATTATTTAATAAAACGCTCGTTCGAGGATTTTGTATCGAGAATGTCAGTGATCAATCTGCCTTTACTAGGAAAATTACATACAACATAAATGTACATGAATTATCCAACAAATTGAAGCATTTGTTAAAAACATCCGTCGTTCAGGTATTACATCCGCACTCATATTCCTGCATTCTTTTGTCCATATTCTGTATTTACAAGATAAATATCTAGCCAATAGCTTAAATAACCACAAAACGGCCATTACAATATCATGTAGTTGTGTCAGCCCTGATTTGCGTTTATGTGTTCAGTGAACGTTTTCATCAATATGTGCACTTCTCGAGTATTGAAATTTACTTAGAAATGAGAATAATCTCTGAAATGTGCAATGAATTGTTAGTAGTAAGCCGTGGATATGAAATATATAAATAAAAAATATTACTCGGTACTCAATGCAGAGAGTGATAGAGACCGCATTTCCTCGTCGATGAAAACGTGAAGTCACGGACGGACATGACGAGTAAAATAGGGCATTTTTTCAATAAATGGGAAAATTCGCTAAAAATAGTTATAAGAGGCTGATTTTGTGTATATTATTGAGTTGTTTCTGCGCAAATTTTTCATTGAATTTTCGACCCGGACATTAAAATTCATGTTAAAATGCTTTATCCAGTGAACATATAATTAGGAAAGGCAGAATGTGATAATTTCATTCGCAGAAGATAGACATGCAACTGTGAGTTTCAGCAACAGAGATAAAATTCGAATTTCCAAGAGAATATTTTTGACTGGATAACTGGCGAAACGCGGCGCCTGTCCGACCTCCAAGTTGTACTCGATCACAGCAAGTTTTGGAGCCATCGGCCCACTGCGAGTGTATTGTTTCGGAATCCTATTTAATTTTTTTCTCAGGAAAAATGACTAAAAGTCAAAAACATAACATAAAGCTGTGAAGAATGAACCATTCTGCAAGTGAATTTATTGCAAGATGTATTAGCCTGAAAATGCTCTCGGAACAGATTTTTTCTATAGCATATCCTCGAAATATTTAAACATAAAAAACGAGACAAGAAAATCTCGATTGCAAGGGAGACTACTTTCTTGTGAGGGCTGCACGCGTGGCTCAGTCAGGACTCAGGAGGCTGTGGCTGCGCCAGTGCTTCCCATTTGTAATTGTACAAATAGGCGAGACACTCTGGGAAGATCCTGTAAATGTCCATGAAAAAAACAACAGTTTGAGGCGCTTTAGTTATAATAACCGAATAACTTTAACGCATATCTAAAAGAAAAGCCCATTTCATTAAACAGGGTTTATTTTTTGATAAATGCGCCTATTTGATCGTTATTGGAACTCTGGAACGTTATTGGATCAATTGCTCAGTGCATGCGATCTTCAAACTATAACTCCTTTTAAGTATCTTTATTTTGATTCGCGGCACGGCAATCTCCTTGCATGTGTTGGATCGAAGTCGGAAAAAAATCTTGCATGAGAAAATTACTCTGAAACAATTTAAAAGTTTGATACAGGTTCCAAATGTGAATAATAAAGCTTTGCCAATAAATTATTGTTGGCGATGTAAATTCGCTGTGCATGCATTAATTTATTTTTTTTTTTTTGTGCCATACAGTCATAGGATCTTGATCGGAGTAACAGGAAAGTTCAGTTAGCGCTGAATTTCGACAAACTAACTGTCTGTTCAGTCAAACGTGATAGATTAACGCTTGAATTTTATAAAGTAGGTAAATATTAGGTTGTCTGAAAGAAATAATTTTTGTGCCCAAATGGGTTAATAGTAATATGATATCAATAGTGTGTTGAACCGTAATGAAGGATGGATAGGCATTACCCGTGAACAGCATTAACTGATGATTATTTGAGAGCTTTTGTAAAACAGCGTTGTGTATAATATTTACCAGTCTCTTGAAATGTTTCATAGCCATTATCATAAAATGCAAAGAACGATAAAAGTCTATATCTCGAAATTCTTAGCCGTATTTCCCCCAATGATGTTCAATTGAGCTGGAGTTGCTCTCAGCTGGGCACTACGAGGTTCCGGGTGAATGCATGCGCTGTAGTGCGGTGATCATCTTCGGCTGATCAGGCGCGTTTCATGCGCATGTCTTCCTCGAGTTGGACGTTGATTGTCTGTCTAGTACTAATTTCCCTTCAGATGGTCACCTTAAACCTTAGCGACGCCAAGCTTCAGTTAAATTGAATAACCATTTGATAAAATTTCGCATGCACCCAAGGAGCGAATCAGCGCACCACAGCGAAGGTAGTGTAGCCCTGCTCTGCTATTCTGTGCAGCCCTGCGCCGAGCCCCACACTCTCGCCTGGCGGTGAACTCGAAGGCGACAATGAAACTGTTCAATCGATTGAACTCTCAATCGATTTAACTTCAATCTGCAGCAAATCTACGTGATTTTCTTGATACTAACGCATTTAGGGAAATAAATACAACTAACTGATGAACATTGACGGTTAGATGAAGATGGCACGCGTTGCTAACAGGCGAAACGCGGCGCCTGTCCGACCTCCAAGTTGTACTCGATCACAGCAAGTTTTGGAGCCATCGGCCCACTGCGGTGAGGCAACTGCAGGGAAAATCTAGGTCCGTTCTTAATAATTGACACAAAAAATATAAATGGTAAAATATTCGTGGCCCATAAGAATTTAATAAGACTTTTGAAAAATTGGTTCGGCTCGTATTAGCTGAACAATTTTGTATGAAGAGTAAAGTTCATTTCACCAGTTCTACTGCATGTAACAACACTGGCGTAAGTCTTGCACACGTAATAAGAAGTTTGAAGCTCCTCTCTACATGTGATACAGATTCTAGTACGTTAACTTCAATGAATTATTCACTGCATGTACAGTATCGTTCATGAACTCAAATGAATTATCTTATCTTCTGTATAGTAATATTCAACCTTACCCTGTTGAGCTATCGTCATTCAGGGGAGCTTCTACCGTAAAAATTATCTTCTAAAATAAATTACCGATCGTCCTGAAACATCGTTAATTTTTAGAAAAAATTAATTAAAATAAAACGTGGAATGTATTGAAAACGTCAAAAAGTTTTTTTTTTTACAAATCTATCTCCTCCTTTAATTTTCGTGTTATTACGTCGAGAAACATATCTTCCGATTTATAAAGATAATATCTATTGACACCGGAACCCCTTTTTACGATTTTTATTTTGATTTTTTACTATAATTTTTTCCTGTACTATTTACTATACTATTTACTATTTTCCTCAATTATTGTTCCCTCTCGCCCCTAGTTTTTTTCAATATTTAATTCGAATTACGTACAAATCAGGAAAACAGAGCTCCCAGAGTCGCTAGATCTTGTCTTAACGAATAAAATGATATGTCACTCAATGCTGTAGCTTGAAAATCATAGCCGGAGATAGAATTTTTAGATGGCGTATTGTGAAAATTTTAATTTTTCAGTGAGGCCAAATAAGTAAAAATTATTTAAAAAAGAAGAAAATGCCCAAAAAATTTATTGATACTGTAGCCCAAGCTTTTCCATTGCCAATTACTACCACCGAAGATACCACCGCGCGTCTTTAGACTTATTCTTGCTCAGTTTGACGCGAATAATAAGCTATAAATGTTATTTTTCAAATATTTTTATTTGTGCAAATTGGTCGTTTCATAAAAATTCAAAACTGCGTAACGCAAAAAGTATTGCATGTACATCCTTGGTATTAGCTTTATCGAACGCGTTTAGTTTGCAGCAATGAAAACAGTATCCTTGATTAAAAGACTTATACATATTTCTCGTTTCGGAATCCTATTTAATGTTTTTTCACAGGAATGATATCTAGAAGTTAAAAACATAACAATAAGCTATGGAGAATGAAGCATTCTGCAAGGGAATTTATTGGAAGATGTTTTAGCCAGATAATAGCTTTCGGAAATGATTTTCCTATAGCCTATCCTCGAAATCTGTGAAAACAAAAATAAACGAGACAAGAAAATCTCGATTGCAAGGGAGACTACTTTCTTGTGAGGGCTGCACGCGTGGCTCAGTCAGGACTCTGGAGGCTGTGGCTGAGCCAGTGCTTCCCATTTGTAATTGTACAAATAGGCGAGACACTCTGGAAATTTCCAGCGAATTTCCACCAAAAAAACAGTTACAGACGCTCAAGCGTGTTTTACTTATAATAACTGTATATAAGCACCTACGAACCTCTAACGTATTTTTAGGTAAAAAAACTCGTTTTATACAGGTAAAAATTTTCGATCATTGCGACTATAGGATCGTAATTGGAACTCTGGAACGATATTGGATCAATTGCTGGCAAGGTGCGATCTTCGTACTATAACTTCCTTTATTTTTATTTAATCTGAATCGTGGCACGGCAATTTCCTTACTTGTGTTGGATCGAATTCTGAAAGAATTTAGTATGAGTAAATTAATCTAAGATAATCAGAAAGCTTGCTACATGTTCCAAATTTTAATAATAAAGCTAATTAAATAACTATGATTGGTGATGTGATTTCGCAGTCTGTTAATAAATAAAATTTTTTTATGTGTCACAGTTATTGCATATGCAGCGAAGTAGCTAGAATAGTTTAGTTTGTGCTGTATTTTGTTCTGTCAACTGGATGTTCAGTATATTGCTATATCAATCAATACCATCTGTAGTAATTGTTTATGATGCCTTGTAGTAAATTAGAGATGTTATATTTTGGCGCCCTGACGGGTTGATATGAAACTGTGTTTGTAATCAGCATCTAAAAAGTGATTGCACTCTTGATCAGCATCTAAAAAGTGATTGCACTCTGGGGCAAGGACAGCATTAACTGATGATTATTTGAAAGCTGTTGTAAAGAAACGCCGTGAAAAATGTTTCACAAACTAAAAAAATGGTTCTTAGCCATTATAATAAAATGAGAAGAACGATAGAAGTTTATATCTCGAAAGTCTTAGCCGCATTTGCCGCAATAATGTTCAATTGCGCTGGAGTTGCTCTCAGCTGGGCACTACGAGGTTCGGGGTGAATGCATGCGCTGTAGTGCGGTGATCATCTACGGCTGATCAGGCGCGTTTCATGCGCATGTCTTCCTCGAGTTGGACGTTGATTGTCTGTCTAGTACTAATTTCCCTTCAGATGGTCACCTTAAACCTTAGCGACGCCAAGCTTCAGTTAAATTGAATAACAATTGATGAAATTTCGCATGCACCTAAGGAGCGAATCAGCGCACCACAGCGAAGGTAGTGTAGCCCTGCTCTGCTATTCTGTGCAGCCCTGCGCCGAGCCCCACACTCCCGCCTGGCGATGAACTCGAAGGCGACGATGAAACTGTTCAATCTATTGAACTATCAATCGATTTAACTTCAATCGGCAGCAAATCTACGTGATTCTCGGGATACTAACGCAGTCAGGGAAATGAATACAACTAACTGATGAAGATTAATGGTTAGATGAAGATGGCACGCGTTGCTAACTGGCAAAACGCGGCGCCTGTCCGACCTCCAAGTTGTACTCGATCACAGCAAGTTTTGCAGCCATCGGCTCACTGCGGTGAGGCAACTGCAGGGAAAATCTAAGACCGTTCTTAATAATTGACACGAAAATATAGATGGAAAAATGTTCGTGTTCCATAAGAATTTCATAAGACTTTTCAAAAATTAGTTCGGCTCATACTAGCTGAACAATTTTTAATGAAGAGTAAAGTTCATTTCACCAGTTCAGCTGCATGTAACAACACTTGCGTAAGTCTTGCACACGTATTAAGAAGTTTAAGCTCTTCTCTACATGTGATGCAGATTCTAGTACGTTAACTACAATGAATTATTCACTACATGTACTGTATCGTTCCTGAACTCAAATGGTTCAACCTATTTTCTATAATAATTTAACCTAACGCAGTTAAGCTTTCGTCATTCAGGGGAGCTTCTACCCTAAAAATTATCTCCTGAATTAAACCAACTAGAACTAGACTAGACCGATCGTTCTGAAACTTCGTACACTTACGTAAATCAACAAAAGAAAAACAATTTGCTCGTTTAGATTTTTCGAAATAAGTAAAGTAAAACGTGAAATACATTGAGAACTTCATTAACAGGGTCTCTATGCCTCCTTCAATTTTGGTTCTACAATATCGAGAGACATATCGATTCGATAATCCAAATCATGTACATATAAATCAGAAAATCAGGGCTCCCATGCAGAGTCGCTCGATATGGTCTTTACAAATCGAATGCTATATCTCTCAGTGTTGTAGCGTGAAGATCATAGGAGGAAATAGATTTGTAAGATGGCGTATTGTTGGATTTTTAATCGTTTAGGGGAGCCAAATATGTAAAATTGATTGAAAAAAGAAGAAAATGCCTGAAATTGTTTGATACTGTAGCCCAAGCTTATCCATTGCCAATTACTCGTATCGCGGGCACCATCAGGCGTCTCTGCAATTATAGGGCCGGGTTCCTGCAGTAACCGTGTTATTTTTTTGTCTCACCATAATTTAATTGGCTGTTATTCCCGCATCTATTGTATTCGTAGCGAAAAAAGCTCGTTTTTTTGTTCAGGGACAAGACGATAATTTCAACTCAGGGCCGCGATGGCGGTACTGGTAATATCAGTTTCGTGTGTTCGGTCTTCTCTGAATTACGCAATTAACCTCTAATAATGTTATAAAAATGTACATTATATTATTATGTAATAATAAAATATTATTATTTTATAGCCACACAGCACAACTCACGACGATCTCAACGCTGAGCGCCACAGCCGCGCGCAGAATTGGTGGGCGTGAGGACGACACCGCACATTCAGAAAAATGAGTGCGTCAAATTTTGTCAATAGTTACGCACTTTCTTACCCACACAACGATTATAATTAGTTTTCTACTAGTTTAGTTTTTATTGTGTTATAGCGAAGGGCAATTAGTCAACTAGTTTTATTGTAATTTACCATCAATAGTTTTCACCAGGAAGAGAATAGAAAACTTCTTCAATATTAGCAGGGACTGCATAGCTTCACGGCTCGACCAAGACGCGATGTGTTCGTGGAAACTCTTTGTTAAATAATTAGCAACCGATTATTTTTTGGTGTAATATAAAGATAATATTTATTGTTATTTTTCAAGTCTGCAATCCATGGGAAATTGTAAATTGATAAAAAATCGGTATGTATGAATAATGAATGTTGGATAATTTTAATTTATGTCAGGGAACAGTAAGCATGGGCATGTATGTTAAGTTACAAGAAATAATATGAAATAAACTGATCTGGAATGTGTATGACATCCATGTGAGTATGAAGATAATATCCAAGTGAGTATGAAGATAATATCCAAAAGAGTATGAAGATAATATCCATCTGGATATGTGGATGATATCCATGTGAGTGTGTGGATGATTTTCATGTAAATGTGAGGGGTATATCCATGTGAATACAAGTATGATATCCATGTGGATATCATAATGATTTTCATGTGGATATGACTATGAAATTTATGTGAATATCAGTACGATATTCATGGAAATATGCGTACAATATCCATGGCATTCTCAGGTGAGGAATATCTCGTGGCATAACACGGAATAAAATCTTCGTAAAAAGTTGAAAAGCTCTAAATTAATTAGAATGCAAGAAGCCTGCCATTACAGGTTGATGACTGCGTGGGTTGCCCTCAACCTTCCCGCCACCTCCAGACTCTTGATTAATATTTATGAATATAAAATTACTCACTTTAGGAAATTCCTTTCATTGACATAACAGCTGCGCTGAACTCCTGCCCGTGATTTGCAATACTTTGGTGCGAGTCTAATTTTGAGGCGTTACGCGCGAGAAAGCCTGTACTTTGTAAATTGTGCGCCGCTGAAATACAATCTTTAAGGAAATTTAAAATGTGATGAATTTGAACAGCTTATTCTGAAGTACGTCTGATATTGGAAACTCGATACCAGAGTCACAACAGACCACGTGGGTACTGTATGTTCGTGATGAGAAAGAGTCTTAGGGGCTCTTCTAGATTACATACTGATGATCTTACATACCCAATTGCCATAATGGTAATTAAAGGGATCAAAAATACTATACTATTTCCTAATAATAAGCTTCTTGCTACTATTGGAGAGCAATGTAGTTATCTTGTAATCATAATTACTGAACATTACGTGTGAAACCGGCGTGTTAGAAAATAATTGCTTCCATTACTAAACTATTCTCACGTGATGGCCCACAAACATCTCTACATATCAATTACCCAGAGTTGGGCAGCGTTACTTTGAAATGTAGCGCCGCTACCGCTACCGCTACCGCTACATGCTCTAAATGTAGCGAGGCACTTGCCGGCGCATGCCTCTGAAGCGGCTGAACCCCTATACACGAGGCTAGTAGCGCGGACAGTTCAAGCGCCGGATGAACTAGCGGCTAGTACTATCCCTGTGTACAGGCACCTTATCCGTAGGAGAATTCGTTCCAGTTGACTTATGCACGGCATCGTCGCTCCCGTCCAGCAATGACGTAGTTATGGCGCTAGAAAACGTTTTCTATGAAGGAACAGTAGAAATTTTTTTATGGTGTACTTTTTCAAAAATTACGGTAACGAGGAATCTCTGCCTCCGCTGATCAGAAATCTCAGTTCAGTCAGACAGGGTTTAATGAGACACATGTAAGCATGTTAATGGGTGTATAGCGACTGTCTCTTATACACATCTAGATGTGTATAAGAGACAGGTCTAAATATCTTAAGCCTTAGCGATGCTATACTTCAGTTAGTTTGGATATGAATGGC